>NC_083485.1:550000-562500 GCF_030014155.1 Tachysurus vachellii | reverse complement strand
CACCACTTTACACTTATATAACCACACACACACACACACATCACTACACAAATTACTAAGGGAAGCTAAGCACGAAAGACAGAAATAAAATTAGTTGAAAGCACATAACAGTTTAAAGGTTAAATATGGTGGACGGGAGGTGCAAAACAAATAAACAAATCCAAAAACAAATGAACAAATCCAAAAACAAATAAACAAATCCAAAAACAAATAAACAAATCCAAAAACAAATAAACAAATCCAAAAACAAATTAACAAATCCGAAAACAAATAAACAAATCCAAAAACAAATAAACAAATCCAAAAACAAATAAACAAATCCAAAAACAAATAAACAAATCAGAAAACACAACGACATTTCAGACAACCTGGAAGCGGTTGGTATAGTTTGTGATTGGACAAGACACCTGTCACTCAAAGTATACATGAAGTTCAACAGTCTGCCACAGGGAAAAGTTGGAATGGATGGATGGAATGGATTACTGTGGATTAATTCTGTTATGTTCTTATATTTAAACGGAGAACTTTACACATTACACATAAGATTCCGTACCTGTATATCTTGAGTGACAGGTGTCTTGTCCAACGATCGGTAAGTTTCCATTCAAAAACGATACACTACAGTTTCTGGGTTGTCTGACTTGTCCTTGTGTTTTCAGATTTGTTAATTTGTTTTGCACTTCTCAGCCACCGTAGTTAAATGAATTCTATTTAAAAAAAAAAAATGGAATGAATCGAAACCTAACGTATAATAATAAAAAGAAATGGGAGTTTCTGATTGGTTGGTCATGACAATGACATCATCAGCTGTCACTTATCTGTGAGAGGAGCACAAGCTGAGTGAGAGTGAGACAGTGAGTGAGTGAGACAGGTCTCGTACTCGCAGGCAAGAAGTTCATTTCAGATACAGACGTGTCAATAGACACTCAGCGAAGTCCTCAGTGTTCATTTCATTTTAATTACCGCCGCCTGGTTCTCACTTCGCCACCTGCCAGCTGTTTCAGGCACACAGAGCTGTCGCAGGAGCCATTTCTCAATCTTTAAATCAGGCGTACGACTTTACATTCGGAGAAACTGCCTCGGTTCTGCTGAGTTCACTAAACAAGCCCAAAACAAGTGTGACCTTGTCATGACATACTGGCCAAAATCCACCAAGAACATGAAGAACAGACGTTTTAGTAGAAACCAGATGCATTTTAAAATCATTTCAGAGTTAAATGATTTCTACAGACAGATGAGGCTGAGAGTAAGAGCTCTGGAGCTGAGGGTGAGGTCATTGAGGTCAGGGTTTCTGTGGATGAGGTCACTGAGGTCAGGGTTTCTGAGGATGAGGTTAATGAGGACACAGTTAGGGTTTCTGAGGTTGAGGTTAATGAGGACACAGTTAGGGTTTCTGTGGATGAGGTTAATGAGGACACAGTTAGGGTTTCTGAGGTTGAGGTTAATGAGGACACAGTTAGGGTTTCTGAGGTTGAGGTTAATGAGGACACAGTTAGGGTTTCTGAGGTTGAGGTTAATGAGGACACAGTTAGGGTTTCTGTGGATGAGGTTAATGAGGACAGGGTTTCTGTGGATGAGGTTAATGAGGACAGGGTTTCTGTGGATGAGGTTAATGAGGACACAGTTAGGGTTTCTGTGGATGAGGTTACTGAGGACACAGTTAGGGTTTCTGTGGATGAGGACACAGTTAGGGTTTCTGTGGATGAGGTTAATGAGGTCAGGGTTTCTGTGGATGAGGTTAATGAGGACGCAGTTAGGGTTTCTGTGGATGAGGTTAATGAGGACACAGTTAGGGTTTCTGTGGATGAGGACACAGTTAGGGTTTCTGTGGATGAGGTTAATGAGGACACAGTTAAGGTTTCTGAGGATGAGGACACAGTTAGGGTTTCTGTGGATGAGGTTAATGAGGACACAGTTAAGGTTTCTGAGGATGAGGTTACTAAGAATTTGTTTGAAGCTAGAGTCATTAAGCTTAAGGCTCTGGTTACGTAGTTTAATACTAATGAAGATAAAGAGGTTAGTGATGCTGAAGTGAGTGAATCTGAGGAAAACCTTAGTGAAGATGAGGGTTAAAGTTACTGAGGTCACTATTAGGGACACTGTGGATGAGCTTGAGGTTAGTGTTGTGAGGTTAAATTTATTTTAAAACGTCTTGTTCTCTCAACATCTTTTCTGTTTATCCTTCACTAGAAGCAGCAGTTCCATCATTTCACCTGATCCTCATCAACCATCTGAAGAATGAAAGCAACTGATTAAATGAGTGGAATCAGGTGTCCTTCAGATGGAGCTCCAATGAAGACCTACAGCCACACCGACCCTGATAAAGCTACTAAACTAATGGATAGTGTGTGTGGGTGTGTGTGTGTCTGTATGTGTGCGTGTGTATCAGTGTTTGTCCACACATGGGTGTGTAATTGTGGCCGTATATGTGTAATTATATTTGTTTGTATGTAATTGTAGGCGTGTGTGGGAGTAATTGTGTGTGAATGTGTGTTTGTACATGTGTGTGTGTTTGTGTGTGTGTGTGAAAATGTGTGCTTGTACGTGTGTGTGTGTTTACCTTCTGCCGCTCTTTTGAAAAACACTTTGCAGCTGCCGCAGGTCAGAGCTCCGTAATGGCAGCCGGATGCCTCGTCAGAGCAGATCAGACAGGTGCGTTGTGGGGGGAAGAAAAACTCCATGGGGAACACCTCCCTCCCACTGTCTAACCTGAAACACACACACACACACACACACACACGTTAGAGCAAGCCTTGGCTACGTACACCATCAGTCTGTATGCAGGAAAATACAGAAATGAAGTTAAAGTAGCCGTTCGTTATTTTAGTGTTTCTGTACCAACAGGAAACAAAAGCATGGTATAAAACATGGTGGTGGTTTAGAACTTTGACACGTGAAGATGAGTGTGAGACAGTGAGGCAGGACACGTGAAGATGAGTGTGAGACAGTGAGGCAGGACACGTGAAGATGAGTGTGAGACAGTGAGGCAGGACACGTGAGGATGAGTGTGAGACAGTGAGGCAGGACAGATTAACACACACCCTGTCTGACTAATTAGCTTGTTATGCCCAGTGTGAGTGTGTGTGTGCATTTGTGAGTGTACGTGTGTGTGTGTGTGTGTATGTGTGTGTGTGTGTATGTGAGTGTGTGTGTATGTGAGTGTGTGTGTGTGTGTATGTGAGTGTGTGTGTATGTGTGTGTTTGTGTGTGTGTATGTGAGTGTGTGTGTATGTGAGTGTGTGTGTGTGTATGTGAGTGTGTGTGTATGTGTGTGTTTGTGTGTGTGTATGTGAGTGTGTGTGTATGTGAGTGTGTGTGTGTGTGTATGTGTGTATGTGAGTGTGTGTGTATGTGTGTGTTTGTGTGTGTGTATGTGAGTGTGTGTGTATGTGAGTGTGTGTGTGTGTGTATGTGTGTATGTGAGTGTGTGTGTGTGTGTGTATGTTTACCTGAGCATGGTGCTGATCTACAGTAATATAATAATTCTGATAGATGCCCTGTGTGTCGTTGCTGTAGTGTTGCTTGGTGTTTGTGTACTTTATATCTGCAGTGTGTGTACAGAGTATAAGCTCCGCCTCTTGTCATGGTGTCAGAGGATTTTGTGGTTCTCCGGATCGAGCTATTTGTTCCTGGAATCCGTCGGATCGGTTCTTCCAGCTCGGCGAGTGGTTTTTCTGTCGCCAGCGAGACGAGCAGCACTTTCACTCTCCACTTTAACTTAGGCTCCTCTTTTAGTCCCCTGGTGTTTCTCCAGCAGCTCAGATTCCTCAGTGTGGACATCACATCCACATGTCCTGAGGAAAGTCTGGTCTGGTTCAGAAGGTCTGTGCTGCAGCTCCACCTGAACACGTCTGATGGCTAAATATCTGCTTTCTCCTGAATCTTTATTTTGTTAAACCATTCCGTGGTTCTTGTGTTTTATTTTGTTCATGTCCATTTTGTCTTTTCTGTTTGTTTTGATTTACTCTTTTCTATTTTACTCATTTCTTTTTTACTCTTTTCTTTTTTACTCTTTTCTATTTTACTCTTTTCTATTTTACTCTTTTCTTTTTTACTCTTTTCTATTTTACTCATTTCTTTTTTTACTCTTTTCTATTTTACTCTTTTCTTTTTTTACTCTTTTCTATTTTACTCATTTCTTTTTTACTCTTTTCTTTTTTACTCTTTTCTTTTTTTACTCTTTTTAGTTTTTACTCATTACTTTTTTCAGAATTGTTCACTGTTTATTAATTTTTTTAGTTGTTATTTTTTAATGTAAGTAAAAACATTGAGGAATAATCTGACTTCTGTATAAACATGTCAGATTTATATTATTAATATTTATATGTCCCCTTTATACTGTAGAATTCATGTCTCATATCGGGAGTGTCACCATGGCAGTGATGGTGATCTGGAACGGCATCGTGGGTAACAGATTCGGTTCGTCTGTGATTCGACTTCGGCTGTTTCTTTTCTATTATCATTTCTACTCGACTTGGTCAAGTGTAATTTTAAATTTATAGCATTTTAAATACAGAGATAAGGAATAATTTATAGATTATAGGTATGTGAGAGAGAGAGAGAGAGAGTGTGTGTGTGTGTGTGTGTGTGTGTGTGTGTGTGTGTAGACAAATAGACTAGTAAATCACCAACACCACATTGTTAAAGTCAGAGTTACTGTGTTGTGATGTTCATATGAAAAAAATTCATGATCAAATGCTCCTTATTAGCTAATCACACACACACACACACACACACACACACACAATTAATCACCAAGAAGCTTCATTCCAAACAGCCATCCAAAATATCGAGTGTGGTGTGTGTGTGTGTGTGTGTGTGTGTGAGTATGTGTGTGTGTGTGTGGTGTGTGTGTGTGTGTGTGTTGAGTTTTGTAGGTTATAAAAACAAAGGTCTAATGAGCCGAGGGAAGCACAAATAGGTCAGCTGGGATTAGTGAAGGACCGTGATCAGTTGGGATATCCCCGTCCCCGACCGCTGAGGCTCAGATTAAACATCTAACCTTTTAAAAGTCTACAAGGATAAACTGTACCAAGTCCCTGTGTGTGTGTGTGTGTGTGTGTGTGTGTGAACACAAAAACACTTCCCACTAATGAAACAATAACTTATTTAGAGTTTAATCTGACATCATCAGCCAACTGAGGGCGGGTCTAAATCCACACACGCTGTTCACTGTGTAGTGCACATGAACATTAACGCCTCATCCTCATCCTCATCCTCTGTGGCTGTGGAAAATCCTGGCCTGGTTCTGAACAGATGTTGGAGCAGATGGTAAAGGAATGTGTGTGTCTCTGCTAGGGATGGGTACCGAAACCTGGTGTTAAATTATGAAAGGCCGTAGTATCAGTAAGATCTGACGCTATCGGTTCTGCTTTCGGTGCTGGAGAAAAAAATAAAAATAAATGTACTATGTATTCCTGCCAAACATTTCTAATTTGCGATAATATTAAGACGTTTGTCTGTGAGATCTGTGAGATCTCTCATGCGCGCCGCGGAGGTTGTCTGTCACACACACACACACACACACACACACACACACACACACACACACAACGAGCGCGGCGCACACACTTAACAGCACGAAAACTCCCGCTTAATACAAAGAGTGACGATGGCTGATAGAGCAAAACGTTGAAAAGTGTTGGTTATACTTCACTAAAGTATAAAAGGCGCAAACACAAGCAATCTGTCAAAGTTTTCGACTGCCTAGCTAGCTCGTCTCTGGTGGTCGCCCCATCTACGTCAGGTACGTACGTTAAAATCATGTTGAATCAACGTTGTTCACGTCATTTAAAATAAATCTACAATCTCCCTCATTGGTTTGTTACCTTACGTTAAAATACTGTTGATTTCTTTTGGGAGAAATGACGTTATGCATTCAACATATTTTCTACTTGTTTTTAAAATCCCAAATAAAGAAAAATCAGTATGTCAACATTTATTTAGCTAAATGCACAGCACAAGTTAGTTTACAAAATAACCTACATATAAATAACCTACATATAAATAGCCTACATATAAATAACCTACATATAAATAACCTACATATAAATAACCTACATATAAATAGCCTACATATAAATAGCCTACATATAAATAGCCTACATATAAATAACCTACATATAAATAGCCTATATATAAATAACCTACATATAAATAGCCTATATATAAATAACCTACATATAAATAGCCTATATATAAATAGCCTACATATAAATAGCCTACATATAAATAGCCTACATATAAATAGCCTACATATAAATAACCTACATATAAATAGCCTACATATAAATAGCCTACATATAAATAACCTACATATAAATAGCCTATATATAAATAACCTACATATAAATAGCCTATATATAAATAACCTACATATAAATAGCCTATATATAAATAGCCTACATATAAATAGCCTACATATAAATAGCCTACATATAAATAACCTACATATAAATAGCCTACATATAAATAGCCTACATATAAATAGCCTACATATAAATAACCTACATATAAATAACCTACATATAAATAACCTACATATAAATAACCTACATATAAATAACCTACATATAAATAACCTACATATAAATAACCTACATATAAATAACCTACATATAAATAACCTACATATAAATAACCTACATATAAATAACCTACATATAAATAATCTACATATAAATAACCTACATATAAATAACCTACATATAAACAACCTACATATAAATAGCCTACATATAAATAACCTATTTAGAGTGATTTTTCTGCAGTTTTCACGCTGGTGCATTAACAAATGTATAATATTTAGAAATTATATCCAGAAATTAATTTGTAATGATGAAATGCAGACACATAATTAACTTAATCATGTAAACATAGGTTCATGATCAAATGTTAACATTGGCCAATGGCCACATTTTGCAACCTTTTTATTATATATGGGAGGATGCCTGAGGAGAGGGTGAACGACTGCCACTTAGCCCTGACCAAGTTCATAGTGAAAGGCCTACACCCCTTTGCAACAGTGGAGTCCAACGGTTTTAGGTAACAGTCTGTCAATATACATTACACAGTGTACAGTATTCATTCATTCATTCATTCATTCATTCATTCATTCATTCATCTTCTACCACTTATCTGAACTACCTCGGGTCACGGGGAGCCTGTGCCTATCTCAGGCATCATCGGGCATCAAGGCAGGATACACCCTGGACGGAGTGCCAACCCATCACAGGGCACACACACACACACTCTCATTCACTCACACAATCACACACTACAGACAATTTTCCAGAGATGCCAATCAACCTACCATGCATGTCTTTGGACCGGGGGAGGAAACCGGAGTACCCAGAGGAAACCCCCGAGGCACGGGGAGAACATGCAAACTCCACACACACACACAAGGTGGAGGCGGGAATCGAACCCCCAACCCTGGAGGTGTGAGGTGAACGTGCTAACCACTAAGCCACCGTGCCCCCTTACACAGTATATAGTTATATTAATTTTTAGGATATAGATGCATTATAAAAAGGGTTGTATTTCAGCTCCATCATGCCACAATACAATAAACAACAACACAATTTAATAATGATAAAATAACAAATTATAATTGTTTTTACTGTAGGGAAATGTGCAGGGCACTCAACCCTAAATATCCCCCTCCTTCCAGAAGTTATCTCAGCGACACATTAATTCCTTCCTGGTATGGTGTTGAAAAGGCCAATGTGATCAGTGAGCTGAAAGATGTGCCAAAGCTGGCCATCACATCAGATGGGTGGACCAGCCTCCAGCAAGATCACTATCTCACAGTTACAGTGCACTACACACACCAGGGCAGTGTAAAACAGAAGGTCCTACACACCAGGAACATCCACACCAGGAAGGTCCTCCACATCCTGGAAGAGTTTGAGATAGATCCGAGCAAGATTGTAGCTGTGACTGTTGGATACATGGATATTGCTATCAAGAAGCTACAGATCCTAAAAATAGGATGTTTTGCACATACATTGAATCTGGCTGCACAGAAAATTTACAAAATTGCATCCATTGATAAATGGGCAGCCCGAATCAGAGCAGTGGTCGTGTGGTTCAAGAGATCCTCCATGTCTAAAACAGTGTTGACAGAAAAGCAGCAGCTCCTTGGTAAGTTGAATCTATTATTATAAAAGTGTTATTTTGAAATTCACACCTCTAAACAATATAACTCAATATTCAAGTGTGTGCTAAATAAATGTGTGTTGTTTTTTGTTGTTGTTGCAGGCCTTCCACAATACTCACTCATCCTGGATGTCAAGACCAGGTGGAACTCTCTATATCTAATGATAGAGAGATTTATGGAGCAGTTTCCAGCAATCCAAGCAGCAGCCTTGGACCCACGACCGTGAAAAGCATTGTCCAAGGACAACCTGGACAAGACTTCCATAAGGCTGAGGAGTTCATCATCATGAGAATCCTTTATACATCCACATTGTGTGTGTCATGTGAAAAGAATGCCGCCTGTGGTCAGATCTTACCCATCCTTCAAAAACTGGAAGAACATTTTACTCTGAAGGATGAGGATACCATGTTTGTGGCATCAATCAAAGAGAAGGTGTGGGAGAACCTAGGGTTAGAACCTAAGCTATTGCTAAGCTAAGCTAAGCTAAGCTATAGAACCTAAGCTATTGACAGTGTGACAGGACCAACAACAGAGCTGGAACAGACAGATACAGAGCACCAGCAAAAGGATGAGTCATCTGAAGGAGAAGGTGAGGAAATGGAGGAGACAATACCTCCATTGCAGAAAAAAAAGGAGTGCCTTGGAGGAGCTGTTCTCAGAGGAGGACAGGAAATTGAGGTTGACCATCCAACAGGATACCTCGGCCCTCACCCTTAGCGAACGAGTTGGCCAAGAGGTTGAGGTCTACAAAAGCCTGCCTCCCATTCCTATGGCTGAAGATCCTGTGTTGTGGTGGTGGGAGAAGAGAGCTGTTCTGCCCCTCCTCACAAATGTTGCAACAGCCTACCTCTGTGCTCAAGCCTCCTCCACCCAAAGTGAAAGGGTGTTTTTAACTGCAGGGAACACATTAAGCCAGAAAAGGCAAATATGTTAATCTTTCTTCAGAAGAATGGCTAAAGAGTCCTTTTGCAGCCCACCTTCATGCCCCACCCATGTTGCTTTGTACCACTGTATGTTCTTTTACAGAAAAATATTCACTCATTCATCTTCTACCACTTATCTGAACTACCTCGGGTCACGGGGAGCCTGTGCCTATCTCAGGCGTCATCGGGCATCAAGGCAGGATACACCCTGGATGGAGTGCCAACCCATCACAGGGCACACACACACACACTCTCATTCACTCACACAATCACACACTACGGACAATTTTCCAGAGATGCCAATCAACCTACCATGCATGTCTTTGGACCGGGGGAGGAAACCGGAGTACCCGGAGGAAACCCCCGAGGCACGGGGAGAACATGCAAACTCCACACACACAAGGTGGAGGTGGGAATCGAACCCCGACCCTGGAGGTGTGAGGCGAACGTGCTAACCACTAAGCCACCGTGACCCCCCTACAGAATAATATAGTTTATTTAATTTGTTTTACATTCATTTGTTTTTTGTATAATAGTTATTTGTTCAAACATGGCTGTTTCTTTCACTATAAATAATTGTTTTATAAAGTACTGGACCGTTCAGCAGTATCGGTAAGAGTAGTAATACTGTTAAAACCTTAACGATACCCATCCCTAGTCTCTGCTGGAACGAGTAGGTGTGTGGGAGGTGTGGGAGGAGGTGTGGGGTGAGCCGAGCCTTTCCTCCTCTCTCACAGCTCTTTATTCACTAATCACCTCACGCCTGCGCCGTGTTAATTAAAGACCAAACGTCCAATTAGATACCGGATCCACTGCCAAGTCCACTGAACACATGTTCAGTCCATCAGCCAACACTTCATCTGCACTCAGCCCACAGCTCTCACTTCACCTCACACAAAAACAACCTCTTTCATCTCCATTCAGAGGAGAAGCTTCAGCAGACATCGACACATTCCCATAGCTCTGAGACTCAGTGTGACGTGTGATGTCAGTGTGATGTCAGTGTGATGTCAGTGTGATGTCACGTGGACGTTGTGGTGATTTCTTCATTTGGTGCAGAGTGATGATGTCATGGCAAAGTGTGTTACATGTAGCAAATATTACAACAGTATTCTGTTACTGATGGTGATGACAGCTGATAAAGGTTAGCACCCAAAATAACATGTGTGTGTGTGTGTGTGTGTGTGTTTCTTTAATGACTGCTATGAGAACGCTCTGTCCCTTTATAAAGTTACTCACATCACTGAGTGCATGTGTGTTTGAATGCGTGTGTGTGTGTGTGTGTGTGTGTGTTTAAACTGTGACTCTGTAAAATGGCTCTGCGGTATCAAGTTCAATTCTCCATTCAGGCTGTAAATAAATAAATAAATAAATGTGGAAACATAATTGTTTACTATAGACACACACACACACACACACACACACACACACACACACACACAAACATGCAATCATAAGTTGGCCAGACAGGGATAGAGTGTCTTAGAGAAACATTATGCTGGAAGGTGTGTGTTTGTGTTAGTTTATTGTTAACTATGAATTTGTCTGTTATTGTTAATGAACCACACACACACACACACACACACACACACACACACACACAGGGAAGTACGACTGTATTATGATCACTGTGTTAAAACTGTAAGGATAAGACTAGTGGGTGGAGTCAAAGGCAGAGTTAGTGTTTATCAATAACAGGAGACTCAACAACATCCTGCTCTTTTATTTATATTCACACGTTCACCTGAAATGATGATGATGGTGGTGATGATGATGGTGGAGGTGATGGTGGTGATGGTGATGATGGTAATGATGGTGGTGATGATGATGGTGGTGGTGATGATGATGGTGATGATGGGGGTTATGTTGGTGATGATGATGATGGTGGTGATGATGATGATGGTGATGGTGATGATGGGGGTTATGTTGGTGATAATGATGGTGATGATGATGGTGATGATGGGGGTTATGTTGGTGATAATGATGGTGATGATAATAATGGTGATGGTGATGATGATGGTGATGATGGGGGTTATGTTGGTGATGATGATGATGGTGGTGATGATGATGATGATGGTGGTGATGGTGATGATGGGGGTTATGTTGGTGATAATGATGGTGATGATAATAATGGTGATGATGGTAATGATGGTGGTGATGATGATGATGGTGATGACGGGGGTTGTGATGATTGTGAGGATGATGAAGATTGTGATGAAGGGTCAGCATGTGAAGTGATGGTGTCAGTCAGAGCTGAAGCTGTGACTCAGATGTTATGGTGTTGAGAACAAGAAGAACCCAGTAAACTTTCTTCCTCAGTGAAAGTGATTTGACTTTTTCTCCATCAGCAGTGTTTCTGTTCCACTCTGTTTAAAAGCCTCTTAAACTCTCACTTGATGATGATGATTATTATTATTATTTCTTTTTTCTTCCTGATGTATTGTGCTGTGTGTCCTGAATGACCACATGTTTAATGATGCTCTTGATTTTGTCAGTTAATGTGCTGACTCTGACCTTTGGGTTTGGAGCGTCCGCTTGTGGCATTTTCATTTTCCTTTCATTTCAGCTTTTTATTAAAAACACATCAGTGCTAAACTTCTCCATTAGAATCTTAACCATCAGGGTTTTAGTGGCTTTTTCTTTAATATTCTGTCCATTTCTCACTCCTCCCCTCTGAGCACATTTGATTACTTGCTTTACCCTTCCTGCTGAAAGCAAAACACAGACGAGTAAAACCCTGACCTTCCTGCCGGTCAGGTGCAGGAGAACATGGAAGAGAACCTGAACCTGAGGAGAACGCAGCTGGAGAACGGAGCAGGACAATGTAAAAGGAGAATGTGGAACAAGACCTGATACGGAAAACACAGCAGGAGAACATGGAAGAGGACCTGAGCAGGAGAACGTAGCAGAAGAACGCAGTAGGAGAATGTGGAACAGGACCTGAGCAGGAGAACGTAGCATGAGAACGTAGCATGAGAACGTACAGTAGCACGGTGATAATGCAGAGAATGTAGCTCTTTCACTGACTATCTTGTAAACCTGCTGGAGATCTTAATGAGCTGAAGCTTCATTCCTCAAGTTCAGAATGAAGTACTTCACCCAAAAACGCTAGCGGTGCTAATGTCCATGCTAAATCATTTAGGAGAAGCACTTTAAAGAATATTATTGTTGTTTTAAATCATAAATTATTAACTCTGATTCACTCCAAATTCCTTTAGCCACATGATGTTAACGTTGCTAACGTCCACGATAACAAAGCAGCTTTAACTCCTTCATGTTTAAGTGTCAGGTTCGAACCTCCATCAACACAAGTGACAAAAGAAACAGTTACTGACTTGTTTTTTACTGATGCATGAAACCAGCACTGGAGGAAGATGCTAACGGATTAGCGATTAGCATAACCCTCATCTCTCTGT
>NC_083485.1:537500-547500 GCF_030014155.1 Tachysurus vachellii | reverse complement strand
ATCCTCACGTTTATACACATTTATACATTTATACACCCATTTATCCTCACATTTATACACATTTATACACATTTATACACCCATTTATCCTCACGTTTATCCTCACATTTATACACCCATTTATCCTCACGTTTATACACATTTATACACATTTATACACCCATTTATCCTCACGTTTATACACACGATTATCCTCACGTTTATCCTCACGTTTATACACATTTATACACATTTATACACCCATTTATCCTCACATTTATACACGTTTATCCTCACATTTATACACATTTATACACCCATTTATCCTCAAGTTTATCCTCACGTTTATCCTCACATTTATACACGTTTATACACACGTTTATCCTCACGTTTATCCTCAGATTGATACACGTTTATACACACGTTTATACACATTTATACACATTTATACACCCATTTATCAACAAATTTATCTACACGTTTATCTAGACTTTTATCCTCACCTTTGTACAAAAGTTTATCTACATGTTTATTTACACGTTTATACACACGATTATCCTCATCTCATCTGTCACCCAGCATGAAACATCACACAGAATAAAGTAAAGTAAAATGAAGGAAGATGTTGGATATTTCAGCATTGGCATGAAACTAAAACACTATTCACACTTCACACGTTTCACACGTTTTATACGACACTGTGACATTCTTAACTATTAAATTATTCATTAGAAACCTAGAGACCTGTAAACCTGCTAAATGTTTATTTATTGACATTTTTTTAAGTCTGACTTGTATATACTCTCACTTTATATTTATACTCTCACTTTATATTTATACTCTCACTTTATATTTATACTCTCACTTTATATTTATACTCTCACTTTATATTTATACTCTCACTTTATATTTATACTCTCACTTTATATTTATACTCTCGCTTTATATTTATACTCTCGCTTTATATTTATACTCTCACTTTATATTTAAACTCTCACTTTATATTTATACTCTCACTTTATATTTAAACTCTCACTTTATATTTATACTCTCACTTTATATTTATACTCTCACTTTATATTTATACTCTCACTTTATATTTATACTCTCACTTTATATTTATACTCTCACTTTATATTTATACTCTCACTTTATATTTATACTCTCACTTTATATTTATACTCTCACTTTATATTTATACTCTCACTTTATATTTAAACTCTCACTTTATATTTATACTCTCACTTTATATTTATACTCTCACTTTATATTTAAACTCTCACTTTATATTTAAACTCTCACTTTATATTTAAACTCTCACATTATATTTATACTCTCGCTTTATATTTATACTCTCGCTTTATATTTATACTCTCACTTTATATTTATACTCTCACTTTATATTTATACTCTCACTTTATATTTATACTCTCACTTTATATTTAAACTCTCACTTTATATTTATACTCTCACATTATATTTATACTCTCACTTTATATTTATACTCTCACTTTATATTTATACTCTCACTTTATATTTATACTCTCACTTTATATTTATACTCTCACTTTATATTTATACTCTCGCTTTATATTTATACTCTCGCTTTATATTTATACTCTCGCTTTATATTTATACTCTCGCTTTATATTTAAACTCTCACTTTATATTTATACTCTCTCTTTATATTTATACTCTCACATTATATTTATACTCTCGCTTTATATTTATACTCTCGCTTTATATTTATACTCTCGCTTTATATTTAAACTCTCACTTTATATTTATACTCTCTCTTTATATTTATACTCTCACATTATATTTATACTCTCACTTTATATTTATACTCTCACTTTATATTTATACTCTCACTTTATATTTATACTCTCGCTTTATATTTATACTCTCGCTTTATATTTATACTCTCACATTATATTTATACTCTCACTTTATATTTATACTCTCACATTATATTTAAACTCTCACTTTATATTTATACTCTCACATTATATTTATACTCTCACATTATATTTATACTCTCACTTTATATTTATACTCTCACTTTATATTTATACTCTCGCTTTATATTTATACTCTCGCTTTATATTTAAACTCTCGCTTTATATTTATACTCTCACATTATATTTATACTCTCGCTTTATATTTATACTCTCGCTTTATATTTATACTCTCGCTTTATATTTATACTCTCGCTTTATATTTAAACTCTCGCTTTATATTTAAACTCTCGCTTTATATTTATACTCTCTTTATATTTATACTCTCACTTTATATTTATACTCTCACTTTATATTTATACTCTCGCTTTATATTTAAACTCTCGCTTTATATTTATACTCTCGCTTTATATTTATACTCTCGCTTTATATTTATACTCTCTTTATATTTAAACTCTCACTTTATATTTAAACTCTCACTTTATATTTATACTCTCACTTTATATTTATACTCTCACATTATATTTATACTCTCACATTATATTTATACTCTCACTTTATATTTATACTCTCACATTATATTTATACTCTCACTTTATATTTATACTCTCTTTATATTTAAACTCTCACTTTATATTTAAACTCTCACTTTATATTTAAACTCTCGCTTTATATTTATACTTTCTTTATATTTAAACTCTCACTTTATATTTAAACTCTCACTTTATATTTATACTCTCGCTTTATATTTATACTCTCATGTTCTAAATTGTTTTCGATGTTTCTCACCTTAATGTGGTGTTTTATTGTTAACATTCGGTTGATGTTTCACTCGTCCTGTCTCACAGTTCAACCTCCACATCTACAACAAACACAACTACATCTACAACAAACACAACTACATCTACAACTACACACAACTACATCTACAACACACATCTAAATCTACTAGCACACAATTAATATTTAGAAAGCAACACAATACAGTGTTTTATTTGTAACATGACAGACTATAGTTTACTAAAAGCAACATTCTTTATAGAATGAATTCTGGATCTGATTCTTGGTTAATCTTCATAATTGTAACTTCATTATTCTAGTCTTTTTATTTTCTGTTTAGAAGCTTTAAGTGTCTATACATGAGTTTCAAGTCATTACTCTAATTACACACGTCATATATTTCATGTCAAAATCATATCTTCTGCTTGGAGCTGAAGGAATGCAGTGAAATCTCCAGCTGAACTTTGGTGGTGTACAGTGTAAAGGTCAGCTGGGGTTTATATTAAACACCTTTAGACTGGACTACGCTCTCTTTTCTCTATTTCGTTTATTTTTAACTTCCACTTTTTAAACTTTAAATTGAATGTTTGTATAAAAGCTGTGAGGTGTTACGTTACTGTATTTATGTAACACAGACATCGTCCTTAGATGAAAATAAAATTGTGTTCTGGGTTATTTGTTCTGTGAGAACCTCAGTGACTAACAGACACATTAAGTCTCATCGATTTATTTGTTTGTTTGATGTTTCATAATGAAATCAGTAGAACTCTGTATTTATGAGGACCAGGACACTGTGCTGTCATTCTGAGGACTTGAGCTTACAATAGAGTATCACACACTGCAAAATCATACACTGGTTTTTACTCCAGCTTTATTCAGCTCTGCTTTCAGCTTTGTTTTCCGTTAAAGGAAAAGTTACAAGTAGCAGCATGAAGTGTTCTTCAGGGTTTCTTCTTCTAAAGGTTCCTCTAGAAGTTCCCTCAAATGTTTCACACAGAAATTTACACCGATGCTTCCCTTTCACACACCATTCAGAATAGAAACTCTTTAGAAAATTAAAACTGTTTGCCCTTGAGTATTCCTTTTCACACACACACACACACACACACACACACACACACAGTTTTTTCTCTTTGCTGGATTCCACAGTAACCACCGTCAAGGCAACCCCAAAATGAATAAAGTCCAAATGCAGGGACACAAAGCTGGCGATTCGTCTCACACACACACACGTATACACACACACAAACACACACACACGTACACACACACGCACACATACACAAACACACACACAAACACACACACAAACTCTTCCCCTCTTGTTCCTGTTAAGTTTGTATTATTTCCTTCTTATTTACTTTTATCTGTGTTCTTTTTATTTCTTTTTATCGGCTCTGTATTGAATTTTTGCGGCTTGAATTTTCACGACAATTACTTCACCGTACTTCAGATAAAAACAGCCTAACGCCACTAGATAGAAAAGAGCTGCCGTTATTTCCATGAGCCTCATGAGGTTTTTTTTCTGAACTGTTCATTTGATTCTGATTCAAATTCTCTGACTCTTTTTTTCTTTCTGATTCTGAATTGTTCACTTGTGGAATCACTATTTCAGTTCTAAAAAAAAGATGCTAACAGCGCTAATTAAAAGCGTCTGGCTGGCGAAGAAACAGCCGTGGCTGTTATAGTAATTAGCACAAGCTGTTGTTAGCGTTTTTTCAGCGAGTTGCTTGTGTTTGATTCTGACACGTTGCTTTTGACTCACATTCTGAATGTTGTCTGTTTTTAATGCTCACCCTGTCTGTTTTTGTCTGTTTACAGACACTCACATGTTGTGATTGCTAATAATTGACTATGATACAATCCTGAGCCTTTTGTGTGTTTAGATGTGAATGAATCTGGCTTCAGTCTGAACAGAAACTGTAGGGTTCCCACAGAAACGTGACTTTTTCTTGTCCATCTCTCTGGAACACTGTGAACTTGTTTCCACAGAGAAAAAGATAGTAGCGCTACACGGCTAGCTACTGCGGGGTGTAAACAAATCTTCCTCTGTATTCCGATTCAGAGAAAAAGTGGGTGTGGTCTGGACCTTCATTTGTTCTTTTTACTTGTTTTTTGACCGTAAGAATCCGTCAAATAAACACACCTCTTCATTTCCGTCCAATGAAAACCCCAGAATGTGAACCTGGAACTCAGTTAATTAGTTGTTAATTAGTAAGCCACGCCCCCTTCCTCCAGCTAATGGTAGTAATCCTTCCTCTCTATTTTTTCACTTATCTAACAGTATATCTAACAATATAAAACAGCAAATCGTACGCCTTACAAACAATTTTAATGGTAACGACAAGCAGGAAGTGACCGTCACCGCAGCAACAGAGTATTGTGTAAAACAGGAGGGAGAAAGCTGCAACTCGTCTGTTTTAATGTGTCGTTAGCCTTTCTCACTGAGTTGCTCATATTTGATTCAGATTCTTTACATTTGACTCACTTTTTGGATCTGGTGTGTGTGGGTGTGCATGAGTGTGTGTGTGTTTGTTATGTTATTTTACAGGCGTATTTCACCAAAAAAATAAAACACTGCTCTTCCTAATAACCCTGGCGGCTAATTAGCGTGGTTTGCTGCTAGCGTTGTTAAGGACGGCGCTCATTTGATTCAGATTCTTTACAGCTTTAATTGTTTCTTTACGACTCGCTGTGTTTTTAAAAGAGCGTAAAACGCTAACGCTGCTAAACGAGACTAGTTATAGCAGGAAAATATTGATGGTAATTAGACCTTATTCATTTAAAGTGCTAATTTGATCCTGGCTGCAGCTTTTGACAATAAATTAGAAACTCGGGCACATAGAATGTTTTTATTCTGCTTTTTTATAAGTGCTTTGGACAAAATATTATGGCTGTAAATAATCACTGTGAGCTACTGACTGCAGGGAAATATTATTTCCCTATTATTTTTTATTATTGTTTTATTACTGTTTTTTTTTCCTGTTTATTTTCCTCTTCCTTCTGTCCTGTTCGGTTCTTTAAAGGTTCCTGGGCCAGTTCAGGGTTCTCAGCATCTTAAAGAACCTTCTGGATCTTCTGGAACCTTCTGGAGTTGTGTGACTCCGAGGATGTTTTGCGGTCGCGGTTGTGTGTCGTTAGTTTTACAAGAGTTTATTTACGATATCGGTGACGACGTGATTATTCAGTCCTCGGATATGAGACAGAAAAGACGTGATGATAACTAACAGGAACACATAATCAGCTATAAAGAATACAGCACAGAGACAGAGCGGTGTGATGAAGCTGAGTTACTGTTACTGTTCCTCTCACAACACACTGATTTATCAACAGTTCTAACTTTATATTCATTAAACAACGACACGTCGTATTTTTGTCCGTTTGTAGTTACGTACACACACAACCACACCCCCTCTCCTTTTAATCTCTTGAAGTTAATCAGACAGAAAAAATGTAGAACTTCAAGTTCCAGCTTCACCTCTGACTGTCACAAAGCTCTCACACTGGAGACTCCTTCAACACATCACACACAAGCAGATTACACGGTCACACTGCTGCTTAACGAGTCTTAACGAGAACTTGTTGGTATTTTTAGGAATGTTAACATTATTAGTAATGAGACTCGTGTTTAATCGTGTGGGGGTGTGGCCTAATGATTTAGCCACGCCCCTTGCTCATTGACTAGGTGTATGTGGAGCGCTGGCTGCTGCTGCGCCACGACTCACTCATGAGCTCCATATTGCGGGAAATTGCGACAATGAATTGTGAAGGTATCAGATGCCATCAGTCTGATCAGGACACACACTCCACTGATACACACAGATACTCGAGATCATCCAACTAAATATTCACAATATTGTTTATTCTGTCTCTAATAATTCTCTGTGATTTTTAAACTGACAGCTGGAGATTTTAAACTGCACCAAATATTCCACAAATGAAGCAGCAGCCTGAGCATCTCTCTAGTTACAGCCTGAAGATCAGTGTAACAGTTTCTACACACACTCTTTCCTCACACACTCTTTCCTCACACACTCTCACACAAAGTCAACTTTTACACTTCATTCTGAGGAGAGATGGATTTGTACCTACAAGCCACCGTGCAGACATTCACCACAGTACAGCGTCAGCACAGTCATCTGTGTGTGTGTGTGTGAGTGTGTGTTTGTGTGTGTGTGTGCGCGTATGTGTCTCCGTCTACAGCAATTAATTATGAATGCAAAACTCCTCAAACAGGAATAATAAGTACAGGCACACGTGCATGCACACACACACCCACACACACCCACAGCTCATAAAACAACAGAATCGACTTTTAGTATGAGCACGATTGGGAAAACCGTGTGTGTGTGTGTGTGTGTGTGTGTGTGTGCGTGTGCAGTTGTATATACATGTCCCAAAAGATTCCTCACGTGCACTTCTAGTTTTTGTAACTTGATTGTGCGTGTGTGTGTGTGTGTGTGTGTGTAGAACCCTGGTACTCACCCGCAGTCCTGCACTGTGCTCACATCCAGCCATTCTCCGACTTCGTTCTTCATGCACGTGGCAGTGGGGTAAGACACGCGGGGTAACACGGAGCCGCTCTGGTGGTACCACGGCTCGTGCGCAGCACTGAGACCCGGTCCTGGTCCGGTCCTCGCGCCGTAGTCGTACTCGTACGGGCTGCAGATGAGCGGCGCGTCCAGTCCTGCTGAGGAGCGGGTGCACGAGGGATTCCCGTACTGCGCAGAGCCGTGACCATAGCGAGTCAACGGCGGCGGCACGGTCTCGTACTTCACGCGCACGTTGTTGTAGCGCGGCCAGTAGTAGTAGTAATCATCACCGTACCTGTCGTGCACTGGCGGCGCGAGCTCGAGGTTTAACTGCGCGTCGTGTTGTTGTTGATGTTGTTGTTGTTGTTGCTGGAACTGACAGGACAAAGAGGAAGAACCCGCCGCCGCGCTCGAGCTTTTGGAACGCACCAGGCTCGCGATGCCCGGTCCGAAATCCGCATTCTCCGTTATCACTGCTGCCTGGTGATGCGCGCGAGCGTTGTCCATCTGCATCATCGTCATCATGTCCTCCTCGTCGCCACTTTTGAACATCTCAAGTAGTTTGCTGTTGTCGCCGTGCACGTGCGGCGCGCGTCCCTCACGTCCTGCTGCGGCGTCTCCACCACCTGCGTTTGTGCTGCTGCTGCTGCTGCTTCTGTTCCTGTCGTCGCTTCGCGCGTGCACCCGCTCCTCCTCTTCCTCCTCCTTCCTCCGGCGCACTTCGAAAAAGTCTGAGCTCCTGTTCCCGTCGTGGTGCGCGTGGGGGTCCATGGCCAGCCCCAGTGACACGGACACGGCTTTGCACAGTTCGCGCGCCGTCTCCGAGATGGTCGTGGTGGCGGCGGTGGTGCTCGTGTCGGTGCTAACGGAACAGCAGCAGCGACTCGGGATGGCGCTCGTGTCTCCGCCGCTGGCTGTCAGCTCGCGCGTGCAGCCGCGTGTTCCTGTGGCAGTGTTGTGGTTGGCGATGTTGTTGTTGTATCCGGTGTCTGAACAGAGCAGCTCACTCAGCGTGGTGACGGCCGCACGGTCCTCCGTGCAACTCGAGGACTCTTTTCCGTCCCGCACCGTAACGGAGCGCGCTGTCCCCCCTCCTCCTCCTCCTCCTCCACTTCCTCCTCCGCTGGTGCCGTCACCCCGGTGCGCGTCCCTCCACTCGCCGTCCCACATCTCTGTAAGAGGAACCACTGCTCCAGTCTCTCGCGCGCCACGCGGAAGGTCCGCTCCATACGGGGCATTAAAAAGTTCCCCTAAACCGAACCGAGCCTCCATAACAGTCCAACTGACGCGCACAAACACGCAGTCACGTGCTTTTCCCGGCTCACTAACACTTCTGGGGTGTTTGTTTGGTTTGTTTTTATCTGTTATCTGTCCGTTGCAGACGGTCCGTTAACGGGACTGCGCCATGAGCTCACACACTCACTCACACACACACTCACTCACACACACACTCTCACTCACACACACTTCTCAGATGTGTTCTGTTTACCTTCATGTAAAGGAGGAAGGTGTCAGAGCATGAAGGTGAGAGATGCGGCTGTAAGGAAAGGAGTGAAGAGGTAAAGTTTCTCGTCCCGGCGGGCGCGTGATGATCCCACTGTGCGCGCGCACACGCACCGACTTTCTCACTCACCGGAGCCGAGAAACGGCGCTGAAGTTCGAACTAAAGTTAAGTCGCTCTGATTTGCTGAAGAAAACGAAGTGAATCCGGTCCAAAGGCCTCCGCCGTTTTGTCGCTGCGTGCGTGTGAGCAGAATCCTCTCCGTCTCCCTGTCTTTCCCCCTCCGGTGCAGTAATGAGGGCAAACCGGATCCGGGGCGGCGGCAGGGTTGCCATATCAACAATATCCCTCCTCAACGCCTCCTCCTCCGCCACCTGCCGCACCGCTTTCGCAAAATATATCAAATATAATAACAATAATTTACTAACATAATAATAATAATAATAATAATAATAACAATAATAATAATAATAATAATAATAATAATAATAATAATAAGAAGAAGAAGAAGAAGAATATTAATAATAATAATTTACTAACATAGTAATAACAATAATTAATATATACATACTTATAATTACAGTTATAATATCTATAATGAATATATATGATTAGTTATCATTTTAATTATATGATATAATTATATTATTTTTATAGTGTAAAAAATGAACAATTCTAGTTTATTAATATTTTTACAATTAGTCTACGTACACAACATTTAGTTAGCAACAATAATAATAATGTTTAATATATACATATTATTATAATTACAGTTATAATGTCTATAAATGATTATTTATCATTTTAATTATATGATATTAGATTTTTACAATTAGTCTAGATTTAGTTAGCAACAACACTGATGATGATGATAATAATAATAATAATAATAATAATAATAATTGTTATTTTAAATAATAAAAATTTTATTGTTGCTCAGGTTTTGATTCATTCTCTCTAACAGCACTAACAGCAGAGCTGAATTTATATATGTATATTATTTTTATATTACTTTGTTTTTGTGTGTTTGTGTGTGTGTGTGTGTGTGTGTGTGTGTGTGTGTGGCTTCAACCCTCTCTATAGAACCATAAATATGAGCTGCAGAACTCTAGGACTTTCGCAGTCTGCTGAGATCCGTCTGGAAGGCAGCACTTTACTTTATTCAGAATGAAACTGCAGATCATTGTAGAACCCAACAGACTTCAGTTCATCTAGTTTTCACACGTGTCCTTTCTGCAGAGTCAGTGTTG
>NC_083485.1:517500-525000 GCF_030014155.1 Tachysurus vachellii | reverse complement strand
ATGAAATCTCAATCTAATAATTCCATGACAACCCTAGCCTTAACCAATTCCTCATTAATCACTGAGTTAATACAAAAATCTAACTCCTCATCATGTACTCTTGATCCTGCACCTACTTTCCTGCTAAAAGATTGTACATCTGCGATTTCTGCCCCCATCTCCCACCTTATTAATGTCATTTATCTCCTCTACTGTACCTGTGTCCCTTAAGACTGCTGCTGTTACTCCCATACTTAAAAAGACTAATCTGGACCCGGCAGACTTACCCAACTACCGCTCTATTTCCAACCTTCCATTTGTATCAAAGATTATGGAACAGGCTGTGGCCTCTCAGCTGCAGTCATTCCTAGCTGGTAACAACCTCTTTGATATTTTTCAATCTGGCTTCCGCCAACAGCATAGCACAGAGACCGCGCTAGTAAAGGTTGTTAATGATCTTTTACTCACTGGAGACTCAGGTAGTCTCTCTATACTTCTGTTATTAGACCTCAGCTCTGCCTTTGATACTGTCTGTCATAAGATTTGGCATATCAGGCTCTGCACTATCCTGGTTTTCCTCTTATCTCACAGGCAGGCAATATCACATCTCCATACACAATTCCAAATCTCCTACTGTCTTACTTCAACAGGGTGTCCCACAGGGCTCTGTTCTTGGCCCACTGCTATTCATTCTGTACATTCAGCCGCTTGGCAACATCATTCGTCGACATGGTTTTAGTTATCATTGTTATGCTGATGATATTCAGTTATATACTGTTATATATACTGCCTGTTGACCAGATTCTGTTAATGTAAAATCCTCACACTCCTCTTGTGTTAGCGAGTTAAAACTATGGCTACACTCAAATGTTCTTAGCCTGAATCTGGGTAAAACCGACATTCTGATAACTGGTCCTCCATCTCTAATAAAAAACAACTCTGTGGACTTTAGTCTTGATCTGGATGCTACTACGATTTCCCCCTCAGCTACTGTTAGAAATTTAGGTATCATACTCGACCCCTCACTATCCTTTGATGCCCACATTCGCAGCCTCTCTAAAATGTCTTTTTTTCATTTACAGCACATTGTCAAACTGTGACCTTTTATCTGCAGAAATGATGCCGAAACATTAGTACATGCTCTGATTACGTCCCATCTCGATTACTGCAACTCACTCTTCTCTGGTCTCTCAGCTCACTCTATCTCATGTTTACAGTACATACAAAACTCGGCTGCCAGAATGTTCACCTCCAATAAAAAATCTGCCCACATCACCCCTACTGTATATTATTTGATCTTCACTGGCTGCCAGTCTCATCACGCATAAAATATAAAATCATACTGCTCACTTATAAGGCACTAAATGCTCCCTCCCCCATCTTACGATCTTCTCTCATCCTATGTACCTTCACGATCACTCCGGTCCTCAAATTCTGAACTTCTTTGTATTCCTAGATACCCTTTATCCTCTGCAGGTGGCAGATCCTTTTCTGTCACTGCTCCAACACTATTGAACTCCCTACCCATTGCACTCAGAACCATCACCACTTTGTCTGAATTTAAATCAAGGCTTAAGACCTTTTCAACCTTCACTATCAGTAAACGCATATGTATTAGGAGTCCTTAATTTTTCTGTAATGTGGTGTATGTACTGTGTACTATGTAGAGTCTTATCTCTTGTACTGTATGTTTTTGTGTATAGTCCTGTCTTCTGTTATTATCTCATGCAGCTGCATGTGATCCTTCATCCTGGGCAAATGTCCGACAAATATGTATGTGTGTGTTACACTATATTTCATCTGTCTTGAAATACTGTACCTTGTAAAGCGTCCTTGAGCTTGGGAAAGGCGCTATATAAATTAAACATATTATTATTATTATTATTATTATTACTCACCCCAGTGCCCTCTGTAGGACCAGGAGAACTGGTTGGGACACGACACCAGGCTGAGCTACACAAGAGTGAACACAACATCACAATCTCTCTCTCACACACACATACACACTCACATACACACTCACACAGACACACTCACATACACACTCACACACACACACTCACATACACACTCACATACACACTCACATACACACTCACACACACTATATTCATTCTTATTTTGTCATTTATAATGTTTAATTACTTTTGCTATACAGTGATCTCACACACACACACACACACACACACACACACGATCTTACGCGCTTTTGTTTTATTTTTCTTTCGCACGCGCCGGGATGCAATTTCGCGTGAAAGAGTGTGACATGTCGGGACATGTCCGTCCATCCGTCCATCCACACTGACGCGCGCGCACACACACACACACACACACACACACACCGGAGCCTCAGCAGCAGCGTGAGAACCCGAGCGGAGCGCGAGAGGAACTGGGACCCGGGGAGCAGTGAAGGTAAGAGACACTGTACTGGGAATTCAGTCCATTATTAAGTAATGTACAGCGGAATTAAACACACACACACACTCATGCACATACAGTACACACACACACACACACACACACACACACACACACACACACACACACAGAGAGGTGTGTAACTGCAGAACGCGCTCTGCAGAAGTTGATATTAGTTTATTTCCAGGTTAAAGCAATAAGCTTCTTAAACTGAGTGTGTTGTTCTGAACAAATCTTTTCTTTAGGGGTTGTTAGAGAAGTGGGTTCTGTGCTAGAACCTGGATTAAATGTTGTTAGACTAATGTGAACATTTATTTCATGTCAAAGTGAAATCTGAACCTGAGGTAGATCTGATCTGTGTGTTGTCTGTGAGATGTTCTACACTCCACTCATTTACTTACATACACTTACACACAACACTTACACACACAATGCTTACACACACAACACAACACTTACACACACTTACAGACAACACTTACACATACAACACTTACACACACAACACTTACACACACAACACACACAAAGCTGACACACACAACACACTTAAACACAAGACTTACTGTACACACACAACACTTACACACAAAACACAAACAACACTTACACACACAACACACACACAACACTTACACACAAAACACACACACAAGACACACACAACACTTACACACACAACATACACACAACACTTACACACAACACACTTAAACACAACACTTAAACACGCAAAGCTTACACACACACACACTTACACACACAATGCTTACACACTTACACACACAACACTTCCTTACACAGGGAAATAATATACCAAAAAAGATAAATATTAAACATCTGACTGGTTCTAGATCCTCAGAAGAAATGTAAACGTAGTGATTGTAGTATGTAGAGCACACAAACTCAGTTAGTACACACACTTAGAGAAATATTGTTCTGTGTTGGTTTCCTCCAGGTTCTCCAGTTTCCTCTCATCTTCCAAAAACACAATGTCAGCTCCTTCACTGTAGATTCATATTAAGTTTCGACTCCTTCACTGTAGTGACTCAGATGAAATATCGACTCCTTTACTGTAGTGACTCAGATGAAATATCGACTCCTTCACTGTAGTGACTCAGATGAAGTATCGACTCCTTCACTGTAGTGACTCAGATGAAATATCGACTTCTTTACTGTAGTGACTCAGATGAAATATCGACTCCTTCACTGTAGTGACTCGGATGAAATATCGACTCCTTTACTGTAGTGACTCAGATGAAGTATCGACTCCTTTACTGTAGTGACTCGGATGAAATATCGACTCCTTTACTGTAGTGACTCAGATGAAGTATCGACTCCTTTACTGTAGTGACTCGGATGAAGTATCGACTCCTTTACTGTAGTGACTCGGATGAAGTATCGACTCCTTTACTGTAGTGACTCAGATGAAATATCGACTCCTTTACTGTAGTGACTCGGATGAAGTATCGACTCCTTTACTGTAGTGACTCGGATGAAGTATCGACTCCTTCACTGTAGTGACTCGGATGAAGTATCGACTCCTTTACTGTAGTGACTCGGATGAAGTATCGACTCCTTTACTGTAGTGACTCGGATGATGTATCGACTCCTTCACTGTAGTGACTCGGATGAAGTATCGACTCCTTTACTGTAGTGACTCGGATGAAGTATCGACTCCTTCACTGTAGTGACTCGGATGAAGTATTGACTCCTTCGCCTTAGTGACTCTTTCAAAAGCATCACCTCCTTCACTGTAGTGACTCATTTGAAAGTTTAGCGTCGTCTCTCTCCCTGCAGATGGACTGTGCAGAAGATGAGTTTTCTCTTCATGGTGAATGTCAGAGGTGTCCACGCTGTCCCCCGGGACATGAACTGAAGCAGGTGAGAGAATCGAGCGAGAGGACAGATGGAGTAAAGGAGAGGAAGAGAGGAGGAACACATAAGAGGGAAGCAAGATAATGGGGCTTAAAGGGATAAAGTCTGGTGTATGACATAATCCCTTCAGGACAATGGGAGGAGCTTAACTGTCCATCAAACAAGGGGGCGGTGATAAAAAGAACAACTCTCATGGGTGAAAGTTATTTATACACAATACAGAATCACCTATCATAATAACATACACTGTGTGTGTGTGTGTGTGTATACAGGAGTGTGGCTATGGTGTGGGCGGAGCCAGCGTATGTGGTGTGTGTGATCGACGCTGGTTTAAGGAAGACTGGGGCTCACACTCATGCAGGATGTGTCAGAACTGCCATCGCCTTAACAGACAGGAAATCACGACATGCACACACACACACAATGCTGTGTGTGGAGACTGTCTGCCTGGGTATACACAACACACAACACACACACACACACAATGATGCCAGTTTGAAGCAAATTTCTTGCGTTCTGATTGGTTACTCTCTGTAGGTTCTACAGTAAGAGGCGACTGGACGGACTGCAGGATTTGGAGTGTTTGCCTTGTGGTTCTGCCCACATCAGACACACACAGTGTGGTAATACACACACACATACACACACACACACACTAATCGTAAAAACAGGGATCATTGCTACACTCCATTAAACCTAATTACACATTCTGTCCATAATACATCTCTCTCTCACACACACACACACTCACACACACACACACACTCACACACACAGTCAGTTTATTGGTAAATTATGCAACTGTGTGTGTGTGTGTTAAACAGAAAATAAAGGTACCACTGTTAAAACATGGAGTTCCGAAGCTCCGCCCCTCAACGTTGCCACAATGATGACTGCATGCTTGACAGCTGTTGCCATGGCAGCCGTTTTATTGATTATAATTGTTATGGTGTGCCGAGGATTTAACACACTTCGGAAAATGTTTAAAGGTGACACACAAAAACTTAACTACATACACACATTTATGTACACCCTCATACATACATATATAATACTGTACACACACACACACTGTCTCTCTCTCTCTCACACACACACACACACAATTTTCCTCAGGCTGTTTATCACCCCGCTGTCACCGTGACATTGCAGCTCCCTCCGTTTCCGTAGCGACGGAGTACAGCGTGACCCAGGAAGCAGAATATGGATGTTTGGGTGAGTGTGTGAGTTTCTCTGAGTGTGTCTGTCTCTCTCTCTCTCTCGCTCTCTCTTTGTGTGTGTGTCTCTGTGTGTGTGGGCGTGAGTGTTTCTCTCTCTCTGTGCATCTGTGTGTGAGTGAGTCTTTCTCTGCGTGGATGTGTATCTCTCTGTGCGTGTGTGTCTGCATGAGTGTGCATGTGTGTGTCTCTCTGTGTGTGTGTGTCAGAATAATGAATGTGACTGAATACACTGTCTTACACAGAAAATGTAAACTTTACAGGCTGCAGTCACTCAATAATCAGTTATCTGCTTTAGAGGACAAGGACAACTGATATATAATGGAAGAATAGTGTGTGTTGAATTGTGTAGGTGTAGTTGTATAGATTGTGTAGATTGGGTTAGTTATGTGAGTTCTAGGTGTATTTAGACAGACAGACAGACAGGCAACACAGCGATGAAACGTTATGACGATGTGACGTGTGATTCGTTGCTACGTCTCAGACCTCACTGCCGCCTCACTTCCTGTGGAACGCAGCACCCTCTTCAGTGACATCACTTCCTGTGGTGTCATCGCCCAGGCGACGGGGTCACACCACAGCGGGTCAGGGCGGGCGGCGCACGGCCCAGTGGAGTGCACAGAGCGAGAGATTTTACATGGGCAGAAGAGAACGCTGGTAAAGTTTATTAACAAATAAATAAATAATTAATTACAGAAGAAACATGGATAAAGTTCTGTATAAAATGTTCATTTTTCTGTCTGTTCAGATGTCTGAGGTTTGGTTTGTAACAGAAAACACAAGCTTGTCTTTACAAGGTGAGTTAACAGTTCATCAGATCCTTAATAACACTGTTTATTAATATTTAATCACTTTAATTAACACAGTAAACTTCACAGAATCTTATTATTATTATTATAGCTCAGAAATCTCTACATAACAATCTGCACATTTGTTAGTTTCAATGTTGATAATCTTGTGAATAAAATTCTAACTGAAATCTGTTCATTTGAAACATCCAGATGTTTAGTCGTAATCGTTAGCGTTATTTATTAGCCCTGCGACAGGTTTGTTGTAGCTGTTGTTTTTAATGCTAGCGTTGTGTTTCATTTCAGGAGAACGTTTACATCCTGAACTTTCACAGCAGGAACATCTACCAGGACCGGACTCTACAGCTAATACCGCTAACACCGCTAATACAGAGAATACACCTAATAATGCTAATAATGCATGTTAAAATAGATAATCATGCTAACTGCAATTTACTAAGTAACTAAATTTATAAGAAGCATCTTGCTAATTCTGAAGCAGAATGAGTATTAGCAGTAAGCATGTTAGCTAACATGGCACACGACATTGATGTGCTTCTGCTAAAAGTATGAGTTGTTAGCTGCTGAACGAATACCAAATGCTAACTGTATCATGAGTCACTGATATTTCTGTTTCTACTGTGACTGAGAGCTTTTCTGATTTTCACTGATTACTGAGGGACTGATAAATGTGATCATGCTGTTAATTAACACAGTGCTAACATTTCTAACTTGATAAACAGCTAGTTATCTGCTCACATGCAAGCTGCTGATCTGACGTCATGCTGATGTTAAACATCTATCTATTATTAAAGTGTCTCTTTAGTGTTTTATGTAATAGACTAGCATCAAAAACATTGCTAAATATGCTAATGACCAACAACAGATGTTCAGTTTCCTACTAGAAGTATAACTTTAATCATTTCTAAAATAATAATTTCATTTTAATATCAATGCTAATTTTAAAATGCCTCAAACAATGCAAATCAACACCTGAAGGATGAGCATGAAGGTTCTCCTGGAGGTCTCCTGAAGGTTCTGGAGGTTCTCCTGAGCTCTGCATGTTCTTAGTCTGTAACATTTCAGGGTGAACCTGAAGCGGAGGTGAACTTCAGGTCAGACACATGCTAATGCTTCCAGTCGCGTGGCTAACATCAGCTCTCACTGGTGAGATGAGACACGACTCTGCTCCCGTATTTAAAGTGTTTTCTGTAGAAACA
>NC_083485.1:505000-512500 GCF_030014155.1 Tachysurus vachellii | reverse complement strand
TAACCTGTGAGAGAATTAATCAACACCTGACCATCAATCAGAATGCAGAACTCAGCAGCAGTGTGATGTAAGAGATCTGTGGAGATATCCAGTGTGGTTAGTGCATAGCGGTGTCCATTAGAGTGAGACAAATTGGACGTAATTTTCACCTCGCTGCATGAAGCCGATCTGAAGGAGATCTTTATTTTATACTTACCAGAAAAAAGTCCCTTAGGAGGAAGGTCCTACGGTGAAGTTCATGATATACTTACTATAGTCACACACAGCTGATTAAACTCTCAGGAACACATGTAGGAACACGTTAATGCTGCAACAAAGCCGTTACAGTCACAGCAAGAACATTCAGTCACCAATTACTTTAAAACAACAAGCTTCACATCTTGCTCAGAAAAGCTCAGGTCAAGGGACAAAGAAAATGACCCTGAGGACACCTGAGAGAACCTTTTTACTCAGAGTACACAGTTTCAGCTGATTCAATGTGCTCCCTGTAATCTGCTCCAGCAGATCTGAGGACAGTTAAAAGGTTCTTAGCTTCATAAAGTGCTCATTCCAGCACAGAGACAAGCCTAAAAACTGTTAATGGTTTCAGGTTCAACCTTTACGTCAGTGTTCTGTGTGTGTGCTTGGATTGTACACACATAGTTCTCTGTATTTTAAAATGTTTCTGTCTTCTTCCTTCTCTACCTCGCACTGATGGCAGTGAGGGGAACATCAGGATGGTTTGTCTGCCCAGTTTCCCGAAGCCCTCGGACCTTTTCTGGAAGTACCTGGACCTCGCCACCTTTGTCCTGCTCTACGTGTTGCCGGTGATGATAATCACCATCGCTTACGTTGTCATGGCCAAAAAGCTGTGGATGCGCAACGCCATCGGAGACGTGACACTGGCCCAGAGCTTCGCCCACCGCCAGAGGAAGAGGATGACCATGAAGATGATGATAGCTGTAGTGGCTGTGTTCGCCATCTGCTGGTTCCCGTTGAACTGCTACGTGGTTCTGCTGTCTAGTAAAGTGATCCAGGCGAATAACGGCGTGTACTTCAGCTTCCACTGGCTGGCCATGAGCTCCACCTGCTACAACCCCTTCATCTACTGCTGGCTGAACCACAACTTCAGAGCTGAAATCAAATCACTGCTGCTCATTGGCCGAGGTAAAATCAGCAGTCAGCAGAACTGAAGAACGTATCTACTTATCTTCTACATCTACACTACATGCATCTTTATTTCATTTTATGGTGCAATATCCAGAATATTTTACGTCCTTCTTATTTTGTCCCAAATGCATCAGTGAATATTTAGATTTTGTCTTGGATCATTCTACATACTGTATATTACATGTAATGACACATCAGTTTCTCTACAAACTCCTCAGCAACATTTCTGCTGGTTTGTGTAACACTGGTATAAACGTCATGTTTGTGAAATCCTCGTTTTGGTGTTGATGTGAAAATAAAACACTATTCATGTTTACACTGTTAATGTTGGTCATGTGACCGTGCACTGGAGCAGGAGGACGAGTGTGTGCTACTGAGTTGTTGTGTATTTCTCTCTTTATTCGTCTGTTGTTTATTGATTTGTTTTTTGAGATTAATTTCTGTAGTCGTCCTTGTGCCTCTGAACCCTGTCTGCATCTCCACAGAGCTTTTTATTTTTTATTTTTTTATGAATGAAATGCAGAATATTTATTTCCCTACATTTATATCAGAGCAGGGAAACAAATCTCACCGAACACAACAAACATCTGCCTCGATCTTTACTGTAAATATCAGATTATTAGAGTTCCTCTCATATAGATCTATTTTTATTGTGTGATGATGTGTTGATGTTTTATGGCTTTGTGTTGTGATTTTTTGTAATAAATTCTATAACTGGATTGATGCTGTTGTAGTTTTGTGATGTTTAATCACACATTACTGTACTGTCAGTGTTTAGAGGAATTATTCGCACTCCAGTCATTATTTTGATGTAATCTCCAGTTCTGTTGAATTAAGTTCAGAATGAAATGTTGAAGGACAGAAATGTTCAGCTGATGCTGCAGATGTTTAAAGCTCATGCTGCGTCATCGTATCTCTCTCAGTTCTGTCTTGTGTGTTGTAGTTTGTCTTGTTGGAGTAAAACATTTCAGCCAGCTTTCCTCTTCCTCCTGCTGAATCTCATGATGATCTTGTACCGCTATAGAAATTAGATCATTTCTATAATTAATATGTCTAGAATCAGTGGCGGTTCTAGGACTTTTCTGTAACAGGGGCCATTAAGGGGCCACATTTTACATTCAGGGGCCAAGTACAGGGTACATTCAAGTACCCAAAATAATTTATTCAGTACGGTGCAAATACATTTCGGCAGTCGTTCATTTTTCAAACGCTCGAGTGCCGCCAATTGTTTGGGGGTGGAATTGCATCTGTGATCGTTGTGAAAAAGTCTCCGGTTGCTCTTCTCGTCAACGATTGATGGAACGGGGGCCAATCAGCGGCCAATCAGATTTCAGCAGGGGCCAGGGCCCCTGTGGCCCCGCCTCTATAACCACCCTGTCTAGACAAAATTGTCTGAACCTTCACATTTAAGAGAACAGATAAGTGTTTTCCCTTTAATTATCATGGCTCTGTGTAATTTCCTGTTATGGCTCCACCTTTTCCCTTTCTATTGTGTGAATGTTTCTTCACATGTATTTAATTTTATTTTCATCCTTTTACCCTTTCTTTAGTTGGGTTTTTAGCCTCTATCCAAGTCAGGAATTTGGCGCACATGGTAATTAAGGTTAGGTTCATTCTAGTGTGAGTGCGGCTCCATTAAAGATGCAGTTTATCTGTGTGTTTGTCAAACCACAGAACACAAGATGGCCGAATGCCTTCAGTGCAGCGTCTGAAATAGAACTAATAATAGAATTGATTTTTAACTGTGGGTCTGTAGTCATCTACAACTGGGTGTCCACATAATTGTGACCACACTGTTACACTACCACCCTCAGGCTTCATGGTGGAAATGGTGTCACCTAGTGATGGACTCCACCAAATTACTCAAAACCACTTCATTTCCTCAAGGATTTCATCAGCACACATCAGCTCTCGGATTTTATCAAGCCTTCTTAGAAACAAACCGGTATCCCACTGACGCTCGGCTCCAAAAAAACTGGGTTCTGCATGTAGATGTAAAATGAGCTCCGGTGAACCTCAAGAAACCCATTCTCTAGTCATACTAGTCATAAATCTGAATGAACAGCGTGAGTCTGCTGTTATTTAATCAATCCATCAAGTTATTTTTCTAATAAACTGAGGTCCAGTGTGTGAGAAATGCAGCTCTTAAATATAACGCTAATGATCAAATATAATCCTTATCACTTTAGAATTTTTATGTAATTACTAAGAAATAACTCACTACACTGATCAGAACTCACTACACCAGATCGATGTGAAGGAGAACACACATAATGGAACATAATACACTCTTTATACCTTATTATCTCATCCCAGCACTTTCGGAGCCTGGGCTTCACTTAGAACATTTCATGCTGACAATAACATCGATTTTTTACCTCCATAAAAGACAAATGAGAAACAAAATAATCAGAAAAACATTTCAGGCTGCGTGTGTTCTGAGGGAGAGCTGCAATAAAAAGAGAGAAGAAAAGCTGTGTATTAAATATAAAGCTTTTAGTTAGTAAACATCTGATCTGAGAACAGAAGAAAAATATTTGTTGGTAGATAGAAGATGTAATGAGGCGATTCGCTTTAAACACCAGTTACAAGCTTCTGGTGAGAAGAACAGGTGAAGACTGTAGAGTAATCAGCCAATGACAGACAGACAGAATACAGACAGACAGACAGCATACAGACAGACAGACAGCATACAGACAGACAGACAGACAGCATACAGACAGACAGACAGACAGCATACAGACAGACAGACAGCATACAGACAGACAGACAGAATACAGACAGACAGACAGCATACAGACAGACAGACAGACAGACAGCATACAGACAGAATGATAATCTTCATGGACAGATAGACAGACAAACCTGGTCAACTTTAATAAAAAAAACATACACAAAAATATTAGAATGAATTTTAATGATTTGGTGAAAATGTGAAGTATAAAATCATAAACAGAGAAATACACGGAGAGACACTGATGTCAGAACTCACACACACACATACACACACACACACACACACACACACACACACACACACACATACACAAGCACACATACACACACATACACACACACATACACACACACACACACACACATACACACACACATACACAAACACACATACACACACACATACACACATACACAAATACACACACATACACACACACATGCACGCATACACATACACACAAGCACGCACACACATACACACAAGCACGCACACACATACACACACACGCACACACATGCACAAACACACAAACACTCACACGCAGTGTTCATAAATGTGTTTAGGTGTAAAAAGTATGTCAAGTTTAGACAAGATGAATAAATCAGTTCAATTTTGGAAAAAAAAACCTCAGAAATGTATGAAATATTAAATAAATACATTACAGTGTCTTGTGTTTAAAACCTCAGTAGTTAAATCTAGACCAGGTACAATGCAGGCTCTGGTTCTTAGCCATTAGCAAGTTTACACAGCTGCTAGTTTGCTAGCATAAAGCTATTGGCAATCATTACATTAATTAAAATCCAAAAAGTTCCATTTATATACACAGATTTATAAAAAGGTTAATCTGTTAAGTGTGAATTACTCATCAGTGTGATTAGCTTCACACACACTTAGGATTCTGTAGGTTTATTGTCCACTTTTACTTCACCACACAAGCGCTAACTACATTTAATATTTTTTTAGATTTTAACCCTATTCACAAAAATATTTATATTTGTCAAATAAATTTTAGGTTCATTCAAAAACACAATACATTTTAATTGGTTAAACTTGAGACAACACTGTTGCTAGGCAGCTGGGACACAGAAAGACAGGAAAGAAATTATTTAACTAGCTAGCATACATGTTAAATATTCTATATGAACACAATATAAAGACACAGAGAGAGTTAAAGTGACTCAGAAATATCCAGAACGTCCACATTTACCTCTGAAATGCTGGAAAATTACTTATACAATATTTTGTTACACTAAAATGACTTAGCATCAGCTGCTAACAGACAACAAAGGAACGCCACCATATTGATAAGCAGCTTTCTGCTACTATAGTTAGCTAGTAAACTGTGGCCTGTTCTGGGACTTGGGCAGAGTGTGAGTGTGAGTGTGTGAGTGTGTGTGTGTGTGTGTTTGTGTCACTGAGTGTCTGTGTGTGTGTGTGCAAGTGTGTGGGCGGGGCTAAAGTACGCTCTGACACTGCTGCATACTGTAGCTGGTAGCCGTATGCGTATGGTTTGTCGGAGTGATGTTTTGGTAGATGATTCTGCATCCTGATTAGCATTACTTGGATTAATGCTAACACTGTGGCTAACTGTGTTAATGCTAACACCATGGCTTGGGCTTGAGCAATGGGAAACAGAGTTGATGTCACTAATGCAGTCCAGTATGCTATTGCTAACTGTACGGCTCATGCTAGTGGAAGCACTCTGCATTACGTGTGTGCTGTCACCATCATAGCCTATATTGCTAATACTAACAATGCAGTCAGTCGTAGCAGGAGTTCTAGCTCCATTTCCAGCATTGGTCTGAATAGAATTATTCACATTAATGCTAATCTTGTTGTCTGTGCTAGCAGAAGCATTTATGCTAACGCTGTGGACGGTCTGGCTAAAGTCAGCTGCACGTTGGTTAAAGGAATCACTGGTGCTAATGTTGCTAGCTGTTTGGCTAACATCAACTCCAGTTTGGGTACCTGTTTCACCGTCACTCAGAGAGACGCTGTTTTCAGTTTTATTAATGCTAAGTTCATCATTTTCTGCCTCTTTGCTAATGAAAACCTCATTACATGTACAAGCACCCTCAGCGTCGCTAATCTTACATCGTCCTCCTTCCGACTGAAGCACAAGGTTGACATTCTGGTCGTAAAACAGTGTTTGTGGTGTGTTCACCTGTGCCATGGTAACCGCCTCTCCTCCCGTCTCGGCGGAAACCTTCATGGACTGTTTGAACATCTTCCAGCCCATGCTAGGGAACAAGGAGATTTTCATCCTGCTGGTTTTGACCTGTTTAGATGGGATTGTTAGCAAGCGTGTGTGCAGTGTGCGAGTGTGTGTGGTGTGTAGAGGACAAGTATGTGTGTGTGAAGGACTTTGTATGTTCCTCAGCTCCATGTCCTCATTATCAATTAGCATGTGGCGTGAGATTCCTTCATCATGTTCCTCTGCCTGCATCCCCCCATTTCCCTCCTCTATCACTCCACTTCTGTCCTCTTTTATGACTCCATCCACTTCAGTCATTTGTCCATCCTTTGCTTTACCCTTGTCTTCATTTTCGTCCAAATGTTTAGCTCCTCCATCTTTCTCTTCCTCTCTCTCTCCAATCGTGTCTCCATCTTTTAGTTCATCCTGAGTGAAAGCCATAGTCCACAGCTTCTTCGGCATCTCCGGAGTCAGTGGCCGGAGTTGGGCCGAAGTGCCAAACAAAAACGGCAGTGACTTATCGTCGTTCGGACTCGGGGCGCACTCAAAGCTCTCCAGTGAACTGAGGGACGACGTTGCCGCTGAAGACAGACTGGACATGCTGGCCAATCGCTGAGCCGGATGACGGAAACGTGAAGGAAACTGCGGAGACTTCCAAAAAGCATAGCGCCCCTTTCCTGCAGCTTTGCTGCGGCTCTGCAGCACCGGGCTCTTTGATCGGGTGATTTTGTTGTGCATGACGCCGTCACAGCTGGATTGACGAATGATAGGAGGATGGGGCGGGGCTTGGGAATGAGTCCTCGTGTCAAAGCTCATGGAAGGCTCAGAAAGACACCTGTCCCACGATTGGCTGAGCGAGCTCGGGTGTGTTGGCGTGAAGTCGAGCGTACTGCAGCTGTAGCCGCCGTCCCTGGTTTTTGTGGGAAGTGTAAAGGGGCACAAGTTCCTGTTTCCACTCAAGGAGAGAGTGTTCAGTGACAGGAACTGCTCGAGATCCGGAGAGAGGACAGGAGAAGGAAGAAAGTCCAGATCTGTCTCTTCTGAGGACGAGTGAAGCGGCAGGGGTGTGTCGACTATTTAGCAAAAAAAAAAAAAAACAATACAATAAAAAAGGTGTTAATTTTTATTTGGCCAAAATATAAAGTGCAGAATGATTTCAGCATCAGTTTTCCTCCTCAGAACTGTATTCTTTAACATTCCATTTATTTATCAACATTTATTTATTACAACAAATCATACAACAACACACGTAAGAGAAGTGCTCAAAAAAACCTTTTGTTATAGAAAATAAAACATGGCCGACCCTACAGTAATGTCCCGCCTCTTCCTCTCAGTCATTTGATGATGTAAAAAACCCTTTGTTTTGATGCTCAGATTCTCTGAAGTTTTCTTTAAAAGAAAAAAGTCAACTTTCACT
>NC_083485.1:500000-502500 GCF_030014155.1 Tachysurus vachellii | reverse complement strand
AGAGAGATCAAAAAGGAGAGGGAGCAAAAAGCAGCAAAATAAATGTGATGTTTTTCCAGAAGACGTTAAATAATTTACAGACAAAATCACATCTGATTCCTCACCATTATCACTTTAGGCAGATTTCCATCAGAACACACCGAGGCCAGTGATTGGCCAAAGAGTTTGTTGGAGGCGGGCTGAAGGTCAGACTGTGATTCTGATTGGCCATGGCTTTTCCTTAGGGCCCGACCAATCAGAGATTGTTTCCTCTTGTGCTTTAAAGAACCTGCCTCAGAGCACACACACACACATGCACATACACACACATGCACACACACGCGCGCGCACACACGCACAAACACACACACACACACACATACATGCGCACACATGCACACACACGCACACACGCGCGCGCACACGCACAAACACACACACACAAAACAACCTTTTTTTTAATATGTTTTATATTTTCACCCATCCAATCAGTTTTATTTGTTTCTTTCTTTATTTTAGACACCAATATGCAGCTTCAGAAATAAATCATGATTAGGCTTTATACTGAAAAATAAAGACAAAAAATAACCAGGAAAGACACTAGACACTGAATCATGCTTATTAACCCCCACACTTCCTTTCTGTCAGGTGTTGAGTGTGACTTCTCAGTCTCCAGTTACGCTGCCTCCATGTGTGTGTTTTATTATCGCTCTGAGATGGAAAAAAATAAAGCACTGGATTTCCCTTTTTCTCTAAATACAGATGTGTTTTTTCACCTGCAGGCTTGTGGTATCTGGGTCACATGTTACAGTAGTTCTGTTCTCTCTCACAGAAATACATGTGACTGGCTTATGATTGACAGCCAGACACACACACATGCTGTAGTACACATCCAAAGACTTTAGTATAAACTGCCTTAAGAAAGATATTAATGCAAAGTGTGTGTGTGTGTGTGTGTGTATGTGTGTTATAAATAGGTAAACACACCTGCATGGATGTATGTGTGTATTGCAGCTCTACTCTTCAATATAAAGCGAGATGTTGTCAACTCGTTCGTGTCCTCAGTAAGATGCAGTTCATCAGCACTGTGCCATTGGTGTCTCCCGAGCATCTGCCGTGACCTCTGACCTCGCAACGAGTTTAGAAGGATGCAGAAAGGGAGCTCGTGACCTAAATCAGGAAGTGCTTTTACTTTCACACAGTATTAAATGATTCCCGTTTAAATGAATTGAAATCCCATTAATCCGTTCCAGCTCGCAAAATTACACTCCAGTTGTTTTATTTATGTGTTTTGAATATGAAAAATGTTCCGTACTGTATTTATAAATGACAAATATTGTATAAAAACATACAGTAATAAAAGAGAATGTTAAAAAAATAAACTGGTTTTACTTTATGGAAGATGCGCACGGAGGTTGAGGGAGGAGTAAACAGGAGGAGGAGTAAACAGGCGGAGGAGTAAACAGGAGGAGGAGTAAACAGGAGGAGGAGTAAACAGGCGGAGGAGTAAACAGGAGGAGGAGTAAACAGGAGGAGGAGTAAACAGGAGGAGGAGTTAGGAGGAATTACACTTTCACTTTCGTTCACTTACTCTACTTTACACTCTACTGTACACTCTTAATGCTACTTTACACTTAAATGGAACTTAACTAAACTTCATTTAGAGTGCGGAGAGCAGCAAATAGAAAATAGAATAAACCTCCGTATAACAGAACCATTAATCATGCATAGAGTTAAACAAAAGAAATCAAAATAATAAATGGATAAAAAAAATAATTAAATAATTAGGGAGAGGGAGAGAGAGAAAAATATGTGGAGATTTATGACGTAAACTGGTACAACGAACACAGGTTCCGGCTCGGTGGAGTCGGGGTTGGAGGAGGGAGTTTAGATCACAGCAGCACCAAAGCGCTAGAGCGGCTCTATGAATGGGAATTTAAATGGTCGGTAATATGGATGTAGTAACCGGATTGGTGCGCGTCGTGGACATCTGATTAACAGCTGATTAACAGCTGATGCACGCTTGATGACGTGGCCTGACAGAACTAACTCGATGCTTGATTTCTCTTAACTTAATTGCTACAATTTCTGTTTTCTTTACATTAATTTTGCTTAATTTTCTTCATCGCTTTTCTCTTCACTTGTTTTTGCCTTTTTTGTCACTCTTTCCTCACTAACATCTGCCGGTCGTTTTAATAAAAACCTGTCCGGTCGGCATATCAGATGCGGTGTAGTCGCACAAGTTACATTTTTTTAACGGATCCAACGCTTAAAACGGATCCTCAGATGGTCGTCACCTTGCGATTCTCCATAGGAAATGAATGACTTCCTGTTTATCAGCCGTCGTTTGTCGTGTGCAGTGTGAAGGCGGCTTTAACCGAGTGAGACGGGGGAAGCTGAGGTGGGGGAAACAGAGCACGCGTGGTTGTTGGGGATCTTTGTTTCAGCGGCGGCTCGGATGCTCGTATCTCAAAAATTTGCTCGTATCTCAAGGAAAAAATATGGTCGAATCACAGCTCAT
>NC_083485.1:490000-492500 GCF_030014155.1 Tachysurus vachellii | reverse complement strand
TTCATGACTGTTGTCATGGTTACCACAAACTGAACACAAAAGTTTTGCACCCCTTAGGATTGAATTGTTACTTTATCTGCTGAGAACACGCACAAAAAATAAATCATCCATTAAATTATCATTAAAGTGAGTTACAATAAAAACTGATGAAGACCCCCAAACTGGACCTATAATGAAGACCCCCAAACTGGACCTATAATAAAGACCCCCAAACTGGACCTATAATGAAGACCCCCAAACTGGACCTATAATAAAGACCCCCAAACTGGACCTATAATAAAGACCCCCAAACTGGACCTATAATGAAGACCCCCAAACTGGACCTATAATGAAGACCCCCAAACTGGACCTATAATGAAGACCCCCAAACTGGACCTGTCTGTAGATTTGTCTGTAAATATTTCCCCAGTAGTGGGCTGTGGGATCAGACACTCGCTTCACAACCAGGAAGAACAGGGGATAAAGGACAAGTAAATGAATGAATGAATTATTTACACACATTCTTATTTGAGGAATAAGTTATTTCACTTGTGTAGCAGTTGTTTATTTGTGTGTTGCTGTGCTGTTACATTACACACTTCATATACACTCCACACCGTCACTCTGATCTCACTGAATTATTTATCAATACATTATTCCAGTACCTGTGTAGAGTCCTGGTTTTGCTGAACACTTTAATAATGTTATGTTTCCTGCGGACTGTCATCTTCATCATCTACAACACACATGCACACACACACACAAGTACACACACACACATAAAAAAATTTATATAAAATTGTATTTTTCTTCCCTGCAGTGCTCGATAAATCCACACACACCACAATCACACAACTACACATGTCACATTTTTATACAATTCAGCTCATCTTTCAGGAAATTTCTGTGTTTATAATGATTTATATTTAATCTCATAAATGTGTCAGTGTTTACAGAAACGTGTGCAAGACCTGCTGGGAGGAATTTCACTTTAAATTCAACACACACACTCACACTGTCACATTGGTTTTGGCTTTTGTTTCATGTTATGGTTTTCATGTCTCTTTTTTTAACCCTGTCTTTAATTGTTTGAGTCTTGCTTCCCTTGCGTTCATGTTCTCTGGGTCTATGTGTCAAGTTCTGATTGGTTGTTGTTGGTCATGTGTTCCTGTTCTCGTTTGTCATTGGTTCGCCGTGTGTATTTAACCCTGAATGTTTGCCATGTTTCTTGTCCTGTTGTGTCATTCTGTTCCCAGGATTACTTTGTGATTTTTATAATAAAATCTTCACCTGCACTTGGATCCACTGTCTCATCATGCTATGCACGTGACAGAACAACGCCTTCGCCAGAAGAGTCGGCCTCTTGAGGACGTTTTTCCAAAACCGTTTATCGAGTGAAATTTCACAGTTAATGCTGTCACATACCCCATGCTGGACTCAAGAACAAAACATAGACTTTGCTTTGAGCTTGAATGGTTCTGTTTTCACTGTGGGGGTCATGGAGGAGGAACATGGCCCTCATCTAAAGCCTGCTCACATCCTGCCTGCCACACCAAACCTGACACATGTCTTGCCTTCCAAGCTGGAACCAGTTCACGACAGGCCTATCAGGCCTAAGCCTGTTCAAGTAATGTCGGCCAGGTCAGGGTCGGTTTACAACCTGGCAGCCACTCCTGAGCCTCCCCACAAAATGGCTACCGCACCAGAGCCGTCAACAGTCATGGACCTTGTTCCAGATTCTTCTGCCTTTAAGGGTGTTATCCCAGTCTTCAGCCACCATGGACCCCATATCAGTGTCTCCAGTTTTGAGTGTTGCATATGAAGATGTCAAGGTTTCCCATAGGTGCAAGAGCCTGGTGTCCAGTCTAGAGGATGCCCTGCTGGTGTCAGTATGTGTTGCCGGTGTCCCTGTAGTTGTCGCAAGCATAGGGGTCTCCGAGGTAGACTTACTGACTACTACATTTCATGTTGCTGCTATGGCCCTTTGGTGCATTTGGGCTGCATATTGTTCATGAGCTCAAGCTCAAGGCCACTTCCACACAAGACGCTTATCCTGAGTTCCCCGTCTGCCATGATGCGACCCCGGAGGTCGTTGCCGAGTTCCCCGTCTGCCATGATGCGACCCCGGAGGTCGTTGCCGAGTTCCCCGTCTGCCATGATGCGACCCCGGAGGTCGTTGCCGAGTTCCCCGTCTGCCATGATGCGACCCCGGAGGTCGTTGCTCCATAATCTAGTCTAATCTTCTGCTCAGATCTGTTCATCCTGAGTCAGTGTCACGTTCAGTTTCTCCTCTAAACTGTTTCTCTTTAAATAAACAAATTTATACCTGTGTTAAAGCCCATTGGGTGCAATCTGAGTGTCTTATCTTCATTTGGTTATAATGAAGACCTGTTAAATTGAAGATGATCATCTGTCAGGGATATTTTTTGGAAGAAGTTTGAAATGGATATTAAACTTTTTATATGAACTATATGTTCCACCTTATAAGGATGTTTAGATTTTTGATCTGAAATCCAGTGTC
>NC_083485.1:480000-482500 GCF_030014155.1 Tachysurus vachellii | reverse complement strand
ACACACATATGCATACACATGCACACACACACAGATACACACACATACACATGCACACATACACAAATACACACACGCATACACATGCACACACACATACACACACACATGCACACACACACATACACACACACATACACATGCACACACAAATACACACACACATGCATACACATGCACACACACATATACACACACGCATACACATGCACACACACACAAATACACACACACATGCATACACACACTCATACACATGCACACACACAGAAATACACACACATACATACACATGCACACACACGAATACACATACGCATACACATGCACACATAGGCACACACACACGCATACACATGCACACACACAAATACACACATACACATGCACACATATGCACACACACACAAATACACACACACGCATACACATACACAAATACACACACACAAATACACACACACGCATACACATGCACACATAGGCACACACACAAATACACACACACGCACACACAAACACACAAATACACACACATATATACACACACATACACACGCATACACACACACATACACACACATACACATGCACAAATACACACACACACATACACATGCACACATAGGCACACACACAAATACACACACACATGCACACACAAATACACACACACACATATACACACATACTCACACAAATACACAAACACATACACACACACATACACACATACACACACAAATACACACACACATGTACACACACACATGCACAAATGCACACACACAGAGACACGAATGAAAACTGCTGCGTTTATCACACATGGGATCCTGCGGAGTAGGAGAAGACACACACACATACACATGCACACACAAATACACACACACACATACACACACATGCATACACATGCACAAATGCACACACACACACAAGCACACACATACACAAAAACACACGCACACACACAGTTATTTCTGTGGTTTTGTCCATCACCCTCACACACTTCTTTATTCTCTGAATGTCCTGCTATGAAATGACATCCATTTTCTCCAATAAAGACTTCAGATGTGTTTTGTGAGCAGAAACGACCACCATGAAACACACTAAACACACCGGGGTTTATAAACACTGTCGGTCAGTACTGAAGCCACAGAACACTTCGTACAGTCTGTATTAACAACATGAGTCTTGGACAAACATCTCATCTCATCTTCACAATGTTTCATTTACGTCTCAGAATAAACTCATGGCACCTTCTCACTTTACTGACTCACTAAAGTGAACTGAACAAGAACAGAAACACTACAATGTGCTGCTTCATATTTTCTCTCTCTTTGTATCAGCAGCATGTACAGTATAATCCCTCAAACTGGAAGGTTCTTGTCCTCCTTCTCTCTTGATCTTATGTCTTCTCTGGAATGTCTAATGCAGCCCCAGCAGTCTTCAGGAGAAACATCTCCACTAGTCACATTAATGGCATGCAGGAAGGATGCTGGTCATAAAGCTTCCACCTCTGTGATGAGGACATCTTCTGGATGAACTTCCAAACAAATCCTTCACAATTTCGTTTTTTTATGAAAAAATAGCAATAAAATAAAACACAGGACTCTTTCAGCTGAAACTGTTAGCGTTAACTGAATTTTAATAGTGTTATAATTATTGATCTAAAACTGTCTGTCCTCTATCAGGGAAACCACACACACACACACACACACACACACATACACACACACACACACACATACACACACACACAAACAGTGTGAATTCAACACTTTTTTGGCGGGAGTTTGTGGCCACTTTTGCAAACTCAAGTAATTTTTTTTTCACATTTCACAACTTTGACACACACACACACACACACACAACACACACTCTCTCTCTCTCTCTCTCTCACACACACACACACACACAGTGTTGTCATTTCAGCCCCAGATATTTCCTGGTTTGTAGATCTTCTCTCTTATCTTCCTTATTTCAACTTCCTCTTGACTTCTGGGTCTTATTAACGATCACCACTGCCTCACACACACTCTTCTACACACACAATCTCCTGCGCACACACTCACACACTCACACACCAGAACACTCTCTGAACAGACGGACGAAGGTTCCTGATCTTCATCGCTGGATCGGCTCTTGAGAGCATCTTCAGAAATATACACTGGGGTAAAGTGTGTGTGAGTGCGTGTGTGTGTGTGTGTGCGTTATATCATCAGCTAAAATACAGATGATTATCAATGTTGTTGTTTTATTGTTGTTATTGTTAATGATGAAATGTACCTGAAGTTAGAGAGACAGGAAGAGAGAAATCCTCACTTTGACCCTCGGTATTAAATATTAAAGTGTTTATTAATCAAATCTACAAATCTACAACTTTAGAACTTTATTAATACAGTAATTCTGATGTGACTCACAGTCACATCTACAGCTTCATCTACAGCTTCATCTACAGCTTCATCTACAGCTTCATCTACAGCTTCATCTACAGCTT
>NC_083485.1:465000-475000 GCF_030014155.1 Tachysurus vachellii | reverse complement strand
ACACACACAAACACACACACACACACACACACACGGAGGACATCATTAGAGATAAACTCAGGCCTTGATCTAACAGGTCAGGGACAAAAGATAGGGCTGGACAGCTAAATGGGAAGGACACACACATGCACAGACACACAGACACACACACATACACAGACACACACACATGCACAGACACACAAACACACACATACACACACACTTTAAATAATGTCCTAGTAAAATTCATAAACCTGCAAATGTGATCATTTAAACATTTTTACATCTCACACTGACTAGTGTGTGTGTGTGTGTGTGTGCGTGTGTGTGTGTATATGTGTGTGTATGTGTGTGTGTGTATGTGTGTGTATATATATATATATATATATGTGCGTGTGTGTGTGTGTGTGTGTGTTGAGATGAGACAAACACATTCTAAATGTTCCACTGAGTTTTTATGTGTGTTTTATTTTATCTGTTTTTTTGGTCAGTAAATTGTTTACATTCATTTTTTACAACTTCAGTAGGTAATAATTTACATGCTAGAGCACTCAGAGTTGTGATTCTGTTCATGATACACGGTGTTCAGTGGTGCTCATCGGTAGTGTTCAGCACAGTTGTGTAGAGACATCACAAGATCCTGACCTGGAGATGAATCACCTGGATGACCAACAGTTTTACTGGATTTGAGTTTCAGCTGATGAGACATCATCCATGATGAGATGTCCACCAGACACGCTGAGATCCGAGCAGAAGCCGTGGTATCTGATGGAGGGAAGGAGATAAGTTGAGTGTCATCAGCATGGCAGGGAGAAGAGGAGGTGTTCAGTGGTGTTGAGTCATACCCTCAGAGAGCCGTGTGACCGCAGGAGCCTCGTCTCGTCCCACTTTTCAATCAGTTCTTCTTCGTCTTCAATCAGTTATAAAGTGTGCTCCTGTTCATCTGGAAGGCTGCAGTCACAGTTGATCGAGTTTCAGAAGGTTATATGTGTGAGTTAAAGCTGATTGAAAAATGATTTCCTGAACGTTATGCTGGTCAAATTGGTGCAGAACATTTAAAGGAACCTATTTGTTTTTGCCTGCAGTGTGCTGATACACACCGATGTAAATATATACAGTGATATAAAGTGATGTGTTTAAATACAAACTGAATGATCAGTCTGAGGTGTGTGTGTGTGTGTGTGTGTGTGTGTGTGTGTGTGTGTGTGCTCTCTGTTTACACACATTATGAATTAGATCATAATTGTGGTGTATAATATATAATAATAATAATAATAACAACAACAACAACAACAATAAGAATAATAATAACAATAATAATGATAACAACAAAAAATAATAATAATAACAATAATGATAACAATATCAATAATAATAACAACAACAATAATCATAATAATAACAGCAATAATAGCAATAATAATGACAATGACAATAATAATAACAACAATAATGATAACAATAATACTAATAATAACACTACTACCACTAATAATAATAATAATAATAATAATAATAATAATAATAATAAATCCCTGGAACAATAATACATTTTCATTCCTTTGCATTAGCATGATTGCTAGCTGGCGTGTGATGAGACAGGAACTAGCTTCTTATGTGAATTATGTGTTCGTATGTGTAAAAAACTACACATATCTACAGTATGACCTAAACTCTGAGTGCATCATACTGTAGGTGGCCAGATCAGAACGTTCCCTGCTGTGAAACATTCTGTAAAAGCAATTCAGTGTGTGACACTTCAGAGCTTTTAGTGGACATTTATAAACTTTGTGGAATTTGCTGAACTGCTGATCATCTAACATCTATTACAATGTTGTGACATCACAGCGCATTTACATTCTGCATTCTGATTGGCCTGAAGATATTAATAATGAATTTATTCATTTAAAGGACAGTACATCAGCTGGACATCAGCTGGACATCAGCTGGACATCAGAGGATTACTTTAATACACTCCTTTCTTTAGTAACAGCTGGTTCACATGTTTTCAGAGGTGTGTATGTCACACATGGAAGGAGTCTCCAGTGTCAGAGTTGATTTAGAGGTAAAGATAACTTCACATCTTTATGATGAACTGATTTTTTCCCCCACTTTATTATATAAAGAGAGGAATAAAGATTACAAGATCTTTTGGTAAAATAATCATGTTTTTCTGTACAGTGACACAACACCGCCATCTAGTGGCGCTGAAGTAGAAGCGCAACTCGCGGATGCGTCGTCACGTACGTGTTGTACGTCCTCATTACGTCAGCGTTCCGTAGCTGTTGGTTCCTTTTGGCTCCTTTTGTTGTCACATTAAATGTTAGTTTGAGGCTTCAGTAAGATGCCGAAGGTCGTTTCCCGGAGTGTGGTGTGTTCGGACACCAGGGACAGGGAGGAGTATGACGACGGGGAAAAGCCGCTGCAAGTGTATTACTGTTTATGTGGACAAATGGTGCTGGTGCTCGGTGAGTTAGCAAAGTAGCGTGTTAGCGTGTTAGCTTTAGTGTTAGTGTTAGTGTTAGTGTTAATGTGTTAGCGTTAATGTTAGTGTTATTGTTAGCGTGTTAGCTTTAGTGTTAGTGTTAGTGTTAATGTGTTAGCGTTAATGTGTTAGCGTTAATGTTAGTGTTATTGTTAGTGTGTTAGCGTTAATGTTAGTGTTATTGTTAGTGTGTTAGCGTTAATGTTGGGGTTAGCGAGACTGACAAGGGGACAGACTGACAGAGAGACAGACAGAGAGACAGAGAGAGAGACAGACAGACAGACAGACAGAGAGACAGACAGACAGAGAGACAGACAGACAGAGAGACAGAGAGACAGAGAGACAGACAGACAGAGAGACAGACAGACAGAGAGACAGAGAGAGAGACTGACAGACAGAGAGACAGACAGACAGACAGACAGAGAGACAGACAGACAGAGAGACAGACTGACAGAGAGACAGACAGAGAGAGAGACTGACAGAGAGAGAGACACAGACAGAGAGACAGACAGACAGAGAGACAGAGAGACACAGACAGAGAGACAGAGAGAGAGACTGACAGACAGACAGAGAGACAGACAGACAGAGAGACACAGACAGACAGAGAGACAGACAGAGAGACAGACAGACAGAGAGACACAGACAGACAGAGAGACAGACAGGTTTTCTGTTATGAGTTTTTGACCTGTGGCTTTTTTTGTTTTCTCAGACTGCCAGCTGGAGAAATTACCCATGAGGCCACGGGACAAGGCACGTGTAATCGACGCGGCCAAACACGCGCACAAGTTCTGTAATGTAGATGAGGATGAGAGTGTGTACCTGAAATGGTGTGTATGGTGTCTATGGATGTAGATCATTCATTAGTGTGTGTGTGTGTGTGTTAATTAAATACATGTGGTATTGTGTTACAGGCCTGAGGGGATCGAGCGTCAGTATCGCAAGAAGTGTGGAAAGTAAGACTGTTATTATTATTATTATTATTATTATCAACAATAGTATCACTGTTATTATTATTAATATTAGTATTATCAATATTATTAGTGTTATTATTATTTATATTTAGTGTTATTATTATTAGTGTTATTATTATTAATAATTCTGTCTGAATTTCTGAACCTTTGTTTGATTTCCATCACAAAGTCTCAAAGCTGCCTTTCGCGTGTGTGCGTGTGTGCGTGCGTGTGTGTGTGTGTGTGTGTGTGTGTGTGTGTGTGTGTGTGTGTGTGTGTGTGTGTAGGTGTGGTCTTCTTTTGTTCTACTACCACCAGCTGAAAAACACTCCTGTGACGTTCATCGTGTCTGGGGCAGTGGTAAAGTTTGGAGAGGGATTCGGGAACGCCAGTGTGTACAGTCAGAAACAGGAGACACCAAAGAAAGTCCGGGTGAGACACTAACACACACACACATGTACATACACACACACACATGTACATACACACACATTCACATACATGTACACACACGCACACACACATGTACATACACACACACACATGTACATACACACACATTCACATACATGTACACACACGCACACACACATGTACATACACACACACACATGTACATACACACACATTCACATACATGTACACACACGCACACACACATGTACATACACACACATTCACGTACATGTACACACACACACACACACACACACATATGTACATACACACATTCACATACATGTACACACACACACATGTACATACACACATTCACGTACATGTACACGCACACACACATGTACATACACATACATTCACATACATGTACACACACGCACACACATGTACATACACACACATTCACGTACATGTACACACACGCACACACACATGTACATACACACACACATGTACATACACACACATTCACGTACATGTACACACACGCACACACACATGTACATACACACACACATGTACATACACATACATTCACGTACATGTACATACACACACACACACACACACATGTACATACACACACACATGTACATACACATACATTCACGTACATGTACACACACACACATATGTACATATACACATTCACGTACATGTACACACACACACACACATATGTACATACACACATTCACGTACATGTACACACACACACACGTACATACACACATGCAGCCTGTTTTTATTTGTTGTTGAATGTGTGTGCATGTTTATAAATACCGTGTGTGTGTTGTAGGTGATGATGACAAAGCGCACTAAAGACATGGGGAAGTTCAGCTCTGTTACCGTTTCAACCATCGATGAGGAAGAGGAGGAGATTGAAGCGGTAAGTCATCTCTTCATCTGATTGGTCTAAAGTGATGCAGCAGGAGTCCTGGTTGGCTGACTGAGTTAACTGTACTGTGTGATTGAGAATGTTCCTGACTGGACAGCTGAGCATTTCTCTGGATTGTTTATTTATCTGTGTGTGTGTGTGTGTGTGTGTGTGTGTGTGTGTGTGTGTGTGTGTGTGTGTGTTACAGAGGGAGGTGGCTGATTCCTATGCTCAGAATGCTAAGGTGATCGAGAAACAGCTGGAGAGGAAGGGCATGAGCAAGAGACGACTACAGGAGCTGGTGAGTCTCACACACACACACACACACACACCCCTATACATGTGCTTGTGTGTGTTTGTTGTTTATTCCAAAACTCCTCCTTGTTTACAGGCTGAATTAGAAGCTAAGAAGGCCAAGATAAAAGGAACGCTCATCGACAACCAGTTTAAATAGAGTGTGTCTGTGTGTGTGTGTGTGTGTGTGTGTGTGTGACACTTGTATGTAAAATTATACTTGGGTATACATTTATAATTTGTTGTACAGTTGTGTGTGTGATGTAAATACAAGCTGTTGTTAATTTTTTTAATGAAATAAATTTCTTCATCTTTGTTTCCTCATCAATATGAACAGTGTGTGTGTGTAGACGTGACCTCAGGGTTATTAGTGTAAGTGTTAATACTGACACCAGTGTTTATCTCTACAGCTGATTCACACGGTCAGGTTTTATTTACACCAATCTCGATCCTAACAATGGGATTCATTATCATTTAATATCATTTTTAGTTTTCTTGGATTTTTGTTTGTTTGATGTCTGTACAGCTGAGCGCTTGATTTTAAAACCCAAGCAGGAAAAACAAAGAACTAACAAGGACTAAAATAAAGATTTGTAAATGAAACAAACACCACCCGGAGTGTTGGAGTGTAAAAACTCCTGTAAAGATAAGAGAAGTGTAACACCGCTCATCAACACTAGATGGAGCCACAACACCGGTATTTAACATCAGATCCGATCTGATCTCTGAGCTCAGACATGTGCAGGTGAGCCTTTAAAAAGATTTGTGTCAGTAGATCAGACACACAACAATATGTACATCAGATTCAGCTCAAGAGCATCAAACAGTCTAATTAATAATATCACAACAGTTTAATTATTTATTACAACAATCTCTTTATTCTGTTCATCCATCTCGCTCTTTTTCTTTTGTTTACATCTTCTACCTCTTTCTGTTTCGTCTGTAATCATAATGTTATTTTCAGCAATTTTGGGTTTTTTTTTCTGAGATGAAGAGACAGAGATGGACAGAGACAGACAGATGGACAGAGACAGACAAACAGATAGAGACACAGACAGATGGACAGAGACAGACAAATAGAGACACAGACAGATGGACAGAGACAGACAAATAGAGACACAGACAGATGGACAGACACAGACAGATAGAGACACAGACAGATGGACAGAGACACAGACGGATAGAGACACAGACGGATAGAGAGACAGACAGATGGACAGAGACACAGACAGTTAGAGAGACAGACAGATGTATAGAGACACACAGAGATGAATGTGGCTCACCGTCTCACCTTCACGCTTGTGTACCATCACATTAACAGGATAAAAACTCTGCAGGTTTTACTGTTATCAGGTTGTATGAGGTTGACCATGCTGTGTGTGTGTGTGTGTGCGTGTGTGTGTGTGTGTGTGCAGTGATGTATGAAATCCATTTGGGCACCAGACTGGGAGAGACGGGTCAACACAGCGGGCGTGTGAATGCCAACACACACACAACATCACAGCATGCCTGTCTGTCTGTACCAGTGTGTGTGTGTGTGTGTGTGTGTGTGTGTGTGTGTGCGCATGTATGAGATAAAGGGCACCTTGTTTTGGTGAATAATTAAATCCCTGGTTAATCAAATCATCACACAAATACTCAGAGAGAGCAGAGACAACCAAGCGTGAACTCATCTCTCTCTCTCTCTCTCTCTCTCTCTCTCTCACACACACACACACACACACACACACACACTGTGTAAACACAGCAAAGTGACTCAGGTTGGAGTTTAGCTTCAACAAAAAGTCAAAGTGAAGAAAGAGAAAAATAAACAAGAAGAACAGAATGAGAGAGAAAGAGAGAGAGAGAGAGAAATGGAGGTTTTTCAGAAACTAAACCATTTATTAATTTAAACAAAATCATGACGAATAATCAATTACAATCTGTTAATATTCACAATGTCTAATTATATTTAATACATTTGATGAGACAGAATGTGTCACTCTCATGAATAATTAATAAGTCATTATCATATTAATATGAGATTCACTCTGCCTGTGTGTGTATGTGTGTGTGCACAAGAGTGTGTGTATATGTCAGTAAACTGTGTGTGTGTGTGTGCACAAGAGTGTGTGTATATGTCAGTAAACTCTGTGTGTGTGTGTGTGTGTGTGTGTGTGTGTGTGTGTGCACTAGAGTGTGTATATGTCAGTAAACTCTGTGTGTGTGTGTGTGTGTGTGTGTGTGTGTGTGTGTGTGTGTGCACTAGAGTGTGTATATGTCAGTAAACTCTATGCGTGTGTGTGCGCACAAGAGTGTGTATATGTCAGTGAGACTGTGTGTGTGTGTGTTTGGATTAGAGACAGATTTGTATAAGTAAAAGAAAGGAAGTGTGTGAGTTTAGGGATGTTTGAGTGTGTGTATGTCAGTGAGACAGAGTGTGTGTGTGTGTGTGTGTGTGTGTGTGTGTGTGTGTGTGTGTGTGGTTCCGGCCTCTTTGTGGTGTGTTGGCGTGGAAGCGATGCTTTCTGACACATGAACCTCCAGAGCCGGGTCATGTGAAACGGACCTGATCATAACCAATCAGATCACTCGCCTCGCAAATCATAACCAATCAGATCACTCGGCTCACAGACCCCGGCGACGCCACGGCGACCAGCGACCTAATTCAGCTCTTAAAGGGACAGCGTTGTGTTTTTAATGGATGAGAGTAAAAAACAACAAATATGTGCTGACAACTAAAACACACACACACACACACACACACACACACACACACACACACAGGGTACTGCAGTGACCTTTAACTATTTTCTCCTGAGAGTTTTTGCCTTTGTGCTTTAAGTTTGTGTGTGTGTGTGTGTGTGTGTGTGTGTGTGCACAAGAGTGTTAGATGATGGAGGTTGACATCCTCCTGCAGCTTTTTTCTTTTATCCCCTCATCCCTGTCTCGCTCTCATCCCTCGTTCTTTCTCTCCCGTGGATAAGAATAACTCTGCATGCCTGACCAAATCGGCCTGTAACACACACACACACACACACACACACACACACACACACACACACACACACACACACACTAAACTAATACCATCTGAGCATGTTTTATGTTTTTGTCAGGACGGATGCAGGAAATCAGCAGCAGAAGCGTCTTTGTTCGCTTACAGACACTTGTTTATTTTCAGCACTTATGGTTAAAATTTGGTTTATTTTTTTTCTTTAATTGAAATTGTTTAATTTCAACTATTTAATATTTAAATGATAGTAAAATTTTAATGCTAATTTAGAAGGTCTGTTGTGTTATTTTGTAAAGTTTCTGTCCCTGTTCTTGTTCTATTTAAACACGTCATCAGATGGAATCAGTTTTCTTTGTCGATTTTTTTCCACTGAGTCAAAATGTCTGAAGGAGATAAAAATCCTTTCTTCTTCTTCTTCGTCTTCTTCTTCTTCTTCTTCTTCTTCTTCACTGATGACATCACATTTATAACCCTGTTATATGCAGTTCTGTGTTGTGACGTAGTGATAATAATAATAATAATAATAATAATAATATTATATTAATATATATATAATAATATATAATAATATTAATAATAATAATTTTAGTTCTAAATCTAACAGTCTTTTTGGATAAACATTAAAACACCTCACTAATAAAATAAAACTAATAAATAATGTGTTTATGATACATTATATTCTTCATTCTTTAATAACTTTAATATGGCATATTATAAATATTTAGTTAAATATTCTTTTATTTTTTCTTCATTTTCCTGCAGTTGACTGGTTGTGTGATTAATAAAGTTAATTAACCAGAGATGATTAAGTTAACATTTATATTAGTAATAAACTACTGAACATTTAAAAAAAGGTTTTAATATGAACAAACTCTAAGTAAGTCATCATGAGTCTGTACAGTCTGATGTCCGTAAATCCGTGTGTGTGTGTGTGTGTGTGTGTGTGTGTGTGTGTGTGTTTCAGTAGCTCTTTCTGCGCTTGGTTTCCATTTCCTCTGCTCCTGTGTGATAGATCTATTTCAAACTAATGCTCTCCTCTGTCACACACACATCCATGCATGTGCACTTCAGCACACACACACACACACACACACATGCACCGAGTCCATTAAGGATACACTTCGTCCTACAGAGGCTCGACATCATCAAGGTTGGAGATTCATCACAAAACATCTGCCACTGAGAGAGAGAGAGAGTTTGTGTGTGTGTCTTCATCCTGCTTTTCCTGTCTCCAGTGACCTTTAACCTCAGGATTAAAATGATACAGAGACAGACGTTTGTATTTAAAAAATTTCCCTGTGAGAAAGAAACAATTCTACATTAAACATTAAAATATTAAACCCTGTTAAAGACAGAGATTCTTCTAACAAGCTGAGTTCAGTAATATATATATTAAATAGTCCTTCTTTTTATCAATCCCATAATTCTGTTCACCAAAACAATACTAAAACAGCTGTGTGTGTGTGTATGTGTGTGTGTGTGTGTGTGTGTGTGTGTGTGTGTGTGCGTACGTGTACTCAGGTTAGCGTGTCAGTCTGTAGGGCAGATTGTACATGTGATAAATGAGTTTGCTGAATTTCTCCTTGTACCTCTTTTCCTTTGGAAACATCCTACACACACACACACACACACACACACACACACACACACACACACACACATACACATACACACACAGATTTTAAACAGTTTTGTAATGATAAGGATATAAGGATATATTCTACGTACAGTACTAGCATTAATTAAGTATAAAATTATATTGGTGTGTGTGTGTACATGTGTGTGTGTGTGTACATGTGTGTGTGTCTGTTAGGTTAATAGTGAGTTTTATCCTCTCTCTCTTTCCCTGGTAATTGGTGTTGAATAAACAGGCATGTATCTTCAGCAAAGCAGGGATTACTGTGTGTGTGTGTTTGTGTGTGTGTGTTTGTGTGTGTGTGATTATTGTGTTTGCTCAG
>NC_083485.1:452500-460000 GCF_030014155.1 Tachysurus vachellii | reverse complement strand
TTAATTTGTAATACATGTTACTAACAGAGAAATGTGATTGGAGAAATGTGCCCTAAGCTCCTCCCCCTTCATTTTGTCTGACAGGTGAGAAAAGTCATAGTTTCTATTAGACATTCATAAACATTTTGCTTCTATTAGCTCTTATATCTGCAGTGTGTGTGTTTGTCATCTGTGTGTGTTTGTGTGTATGTGTGTGTTTGTCATCTGTGTGTGTGTGTATGTGTGTGGGTGTGTGTGTTTGTCATATGTGTGTATGTCATGTGTGTACAGTATGTGTGTGTATGTCATGTGTGTACAGTATGTGTGTGTATGTATGTCATGTGTGCGTATATGTGTGTGTATGTGTGTCTTTGTATGTGTGTGTATGTATGTCATGTGTGCGTATATGTGTGTGTATGTCATGTGTGTGTCATCAGTGTGTATCATAAACACTAGTTTTAGCCAAACTCCCGCTGACACTGAGTTCAGTGTCATTACCAGATGTCAGAATGCCTTTCACTACACAAAACACACACACACACACACACACACACACACACACACACACACACACAAACTGAGCTTATCATCATCACTCTCTCTGACAGCATGAAGCAAATGATCCTCCTTAAGCTTTTTCTTCCCGACCGCATGGTGTGTTTCACAATAAACTGTGTGTGTGTGAAAGAGAGAGAGAGAGAGAGAGAGAGAGAGAGAGAGAGAGAGAGAGAGAGAGAGAGAGAGAGAGAGAGAGTGTGTGTGTGTGTGTGTGTGTGTGTGAGAGAGAGAGAGAGAGAGAGAGAGAGAGAGAGTGTGTGTGTGTGTGTGTGTGTGTGAGTGTGTGTGTGTGTGTGAAAGAGAGAGAGAGAGAGAGAGAGAGAGAGAGTGTGTGTGTGTGTGTGAAAGAGAGAGAGAGAGAGAGAGAGAGAGAGAGAGAGAGTGTGTGTGTGTGTGTGTGTGTGTGCGTGTGTGTGTGTGTGAAGTCATTCTGCCTTTCAATTATATATGAAATTCCATTTTATTTTAACTTCACTTGAAAGTGTTTTTTTATTTTTCCATCCTGCCTTTCTTCTTATTTCTGTCCTTCTTTCTATCCTCTACAGTAATTCCATTCTGTCTTTTTTCTCTTTCATTCTCTCTGTCATTATATTTAAATATTTTTGTAAATGTTTTTCTTTTTTCAGATTGTGTAACATAACACAGTCAAAAGTTTGTCTTTCCTTCCTTCCTGGAGCAGTGTAACTGTAACTCAGTTGTTCTGTGTATTCAGTCTGTTTTAGTTCTGAGTCCAGGCTAATCAGTCCAGGCTAATGAGTCCAGGCTAATCAGTCCAGGCTAATGAGTCCAGGCTAATCAGAACATGTTCCTCCTTTCACTGCCTTTTCTTTATGTCTTGGTGAGAAAAGGTATACAGTCATTTTTTGGCCTCTTGTGTCACTTGAGCTATGCTATATTAGGCTAATGCTATTTTACGCTAGCTTCTAAGACTCGGGGCTATCAGATTTATTACATTAACTGCAACTAGCACTTTAGCTCTAGGCTACATGCTATGCTAAGCTAACCATGTCATTACAAGGCCAGCCAAGGATAATGAGTTCACACTTACTGCTACTTATACTAGCCACTGATGTCCCACTGGAACACGCATGCACACACACACACACACACACACACACACACACACACACACACACACAGTATGATGGATATATTAACTGTGACAGATAAATATTCAGTGAAGTCATGGTTTTCCAAGGACTGTTAACCCTCACACACACACACACACACACACACACACACACAGGTTCTTAAGTTTTTACTGTGGAATTAGTTCTTGGTTCTCCTGTATAACTATGCCTTAACAAAATATGCTGACATTGTTGTATTTAAAACACACACACACACACACACACACACATACACACACAGGTGATTTAAGGGAAAACTTTAGCCCCTGTGTTGTCATGGAAACCGCTGACAGGTAAAATGCACACACACACCTGTCATCTATTTTTATTCCCAGGCTCCAGCCTCCCTCAGGTATATAATCATCACCCACCTAACCCCCAACACACACACACACACACACACACACACACACACACACACACACACACCTGTCCTCTATTTTTACCCTCTTACTTCATTCTCACAGGTTTTTCCAGACTCTCATTAAGGAGTGTAAGCTAAACCTGTGTGTGTGTGTGTGTGTGTGTGTGTGTGTGTGTGTGTGTGTGTGTGTGTGTGTGTGATTAATGCACTGTCAGAGATGATATATGATCTGTATGCTAATTAGCCAGTCTAGCAGAAAATCTTTAAATTTAATAATAATAATAATAATAATAATAATAATAATAATAATAATAATAATAATAATAATATGAAATATACAACCTGAATTTATGCAAATGAAATGTTTTATGTTTTTAATGAAATGTTCATACAAAAACAAAATTAGAATATTAGAATATTATTCACATTTACAGAAACAACATTTCCACATTTAAAAAGAAAGTATGAATATAATTTTATTAATGTTATTATTGTTTAAATACCAATTATCTAACAGGAACACAGACCAGAACAGCGTGATGAAGGAGATGTTCAGTTTTGGGGTTTGACTGAAGTCCTCACTGTATTTTCACTGTGTGGAGCTGAACATTGTTCTGAATTTTGTGCACTTTGACCACATGGCTAACAGCCAGAACTGAGTATGTGCAGCTTATATAACACAGTTAGGAGGATGTTGTTCCACTAAGATCTACTAGCATTCTACTCAAGATGATCTGATAGGAGCTGATGGGAGATGATGGAAAATTATGGGAGCTGGTAGGAGCTGGGAGAAGATGATGGGAGATGACAGTAGCTTCTAGGAGCTGATGGGAGATTATAGGAGCTGATATTAGCTGATGGGAGCTAATGGGAGATGATGGTAGCTGAAAGGAGCTTATAGGAGTTGATAGGAGCTGATAGGAGATGATGGAAAATTATGGGAGCTGATAGGAGGTGGGAGAAGATGATGGGAGCTGATGGGAGATGATGGGAGATGATGGGAGATGACGGGATATGATGGGAGATGATGGGAGCTGATAGGAGCTGATAGGAGTTTATAGGAGCTGTGAGAAGATGGTGGGAGCTGATGGGAGATGATAGGAGCTAATGGGAGATAATAGGAGCTGGGAGAATTTGATGGGAGATGATAGTAGCTTCTAGGAGCTGATGGGAGATTATAGGAGCTGATAGTAGCTGATAGGAGCTGATGGGAGCTGATAGTAGCTGATAGGAGATGATGGGAGATGATGGGAGCTGATAGGAGATGATGGGAGATGATGGGAGCTGATAGTAGCTGATGGGAGATGATGGGAGCTGATGGGAGATGATGGGAGCTGATGGGAGATGATGGGAGATGAAGAGAGCTCATTAGCATAAAGCTAATCTGCCAGACCTTTACACAATCAGCAGACAATGTAAACTAATCACTATGAGAGTTGGCTAGCTAACTGAGCGGCACACGGCCAGCTAACGTTAGCTAATGAATTCTCTCAGCGAACTTACTGCTTCAGTTATTGGCTAATTTCTCATTCTGTAACGTGAGAACTGAGAATGAATTGATGTGAAATATGAACATGATGTAAACACAACACTGCAGTTATCATCAGTGCTAATGACAGCTGCTGCATGTCTTCACCTTATAGCTGTTTGTGGTGTTTATTCAGCTGTGAGTGTTGAGGATTCTAACCTTCTAACGTTCTCCTGCAGTCTGGTGTCCAGGAGCAGAATGAAGATGAAACAAAACCTCTTTTCCTGATGAGTGTGTCACACACACACACACACACACACACACAATTGTGGTCCTCATAAGAAACATTTGCATAATGGGGGTGGGTGTGTGTGTGTGTGAAATTTTTATACACTTGCTAGTTCAGTGTGCTACAAGTTCATAAAAACTTCAGCTGTTTTCACACTCACACATACACACACACACACACACACCAAAACTAATGAGCAGAAATGGAATTGTGTGTGTGTGTGTGTGTGTGTGTGTGTGTGTGTGTGTGTGTGTGCATATTACACATTAGCATTGATTTGTATGAGAGGCCGTTATGGCATAAATGGCCTCTCATAGATTTGTAGCATTGTTACACAAATATTGAATAAATCCATAGAACACACACACATACACACACACACACACACACATTCAGCTGCACTATTCCGGGAAACAAGGAGAGGAAGCAGAAGATCAATGAACAAATCAATGAGACACTGTGACAGAGAAAAAGAGAATTTTGTGTGAGTGTGTGTGAGTGTGTGTGAGTGTGTGTGTGTGTGTGTGTGTGTGAGTGTGTGTGTGTATCGAGTGTCTGATTCATATTTCATATGCACATGTGGTCTCTTTTTAAAGCCGTGTAATCAGACCGTAGAATGGAACGTTCAACAGTTGTGCGATTTTTACGATGACACGTTAGCGGAATGTGTGTGTGTGTGTGTGTGGGTGTGTGTGTCTGTGTAGCATTTATGAGAGTGGAGAGTGTGTTTTTGTCCCCGATGTCTTTGTTTTACTAAACCGTTTCAAATACGAAGCTTAGTTTTCTGTATAATGGTCTAAAGTATATTCTGTTATATTTATGTTAAAGATAAACCTCAAGTTAAACTTTCCAGGTGAAACACGATGATGTCATAGCAGGTGTTACAGCAGCCGACCAATCAGCAGCTTCGCATCAACAGGGACACGCTGCTGTAGGGAGTCTACAGAAAACCTATCAGAGTGCAGCGGAAGAAGCCTTACATGGTCCTCATGACTTTACTCCTCACTCTTTACTCCTCACTCTTTACTCTTTACTCTTTACTCTTTACTCATCACTCTTTACTCTTTACTCCTCACTCTTTACTCCTCACTCTTTACTCTTTACTCTTTACTTTTTACTCCTCACTCTTTACTCATCACTCTTTACTCATCACTCTTTACTCCTCACTCTTTACTCTTTACTCATCACTCTTTACTCTTTACTCCTCACTCTTTACTCTTTACTCCTCACTCTTTACTCATCACTCTTTACTCCTCACTCTTTACTCTTTACTCATCACTCTTTACTCTTTACTCTTCACTCTTTACTCTTTACTCATCACTCTTTACTCCTCACTCTTTACTCCTCACTCTTTACTCTTTACTCCTCACTCTTTACTCATCACTCTTTACTCATCACTCTTTACTCTTTACTCTTTACTCCTCACTCTTTACTCATCACTCTTTACTCATCACTCTTTACTCATCACTCTTTACTCCTCACTCTTTACTCCTCACTCTTTACTCATCACTCTTTACTCATCACTCTTTACTCCTCACTCTTTACTCTTTACTCATCACTCTTTACTCTTTACTCCTCACTCTTTACTCCTCACTCTTTACTCTTTACTCCTCACTCTTTACTCCTCACTCTTTACTCTTTACTCCTCACTCTTTACTCTTTACTCCTCACTCTTTACTCCTTACTCTTTACTCTTTACTCCTCACTCTTTACTCATCACGGTAATTCATGACTTGGCCACATGTCAGATGTTTTATGATAATTTGGATAAATTTCTTTTACATCACCTAGTATAAATATTTGAATTATTTGAATCCAGAATTCGTCATTGTCTAGTGTGTAAGTGTGATTTTTTTTAGAGACTTAAGAATCTTTATTAAAAAATAAAATGTGTGTGTGTGTGTGTGTGTGTGTGTAAGGGCTCACATTCCTGTCTCATGTATAATTGATGAAATATTTATAAACTCAGTTCTTTTCTCGTCTTTCAGGAATTTGATCTTCATTGATTAAAGATTGATGTTGATCTCAGTTGATTTACTGAATCTCATAAAAACCCAGAGATAAAAATCACACTGATAAATTCATCACATTAGAACTGTGAGAAGTCAGAGATGTTTCACCTGCAGCAGCTTCAGGGCTTTTATGTCTTTATCTTATATAATAATGAAATAAAAATAAAGCGGTCTTTCTTTCTTTCTTTCTTTCTTTCTTTCTTTTTCTTTCATGTCTATTTTATTGAATCATTTAGTGGATTGTTCCTTTAACACTTTACTTTTTTTTTTTTTACCTTTCCTTTGTTGCTTGTTGTTTTTTCCTTCATTCTTTCATGCCTCCATTCATCCTTTCTTTCTTTTTCATTCCTGTCTTTTCTTTATTCTGTTACCCATCTATTAATGTCTTTCTAATTTCTAGAGTAATTTTTGATGCCAATTTAACGTTTGAGTCACATATCCAAAATACGGTTAAAACTTCGTTCTTCCGTCTCAGAAATATTGCCAGATTGCGTCCAATTCTGTCATTTTCTGTTGCTGAGAGACTGATCAACACTTTAGTGTTTTCCCGTATTGATTACTGCAATGCCTTGTTGCCTGGGGTGTCTAAAGCTACCTTAAATAAATTACAGGTAGTGCAAAATTCTGCGGTGAGAATACTTACTAGAACAAAGTTAAAAGATCACATTACTCCCGTTCTGGAGTCCTTGCACTGACTCCCCGTTAGGTTTAGGGTTGATTTTAAGATTCTGATGCTTACCTACAAGCCTTACACAGGTTAGCTCCTCAATATTTGGCTGATCTTTTAATTCCTTATATTCCATCTCGCGACCTTCGTTCTTCTGAAACTGGTCTTTTAACTGTTCCTTTAACTCGTTTAAAATCGACGGGAGATCAGGGCTTTCTCTTCACTAGCTCCAAAACTGTGGAATTCATTACCAACTGAGAGAAGGCAAGCAACATCTCTTGGCACTTTTAAATCTCTGCTTAAAACTCATTTTTTAGGGTAGCTTTTAATTTGACTAATTGTAATTTTACATAGTGCTTATTTTATTGTCTATTTTTGTTGCTTTAATTTTAATCTTTATATTATGTGTGTAACTTTGTTGATTTTATTTTGCTTTTGTAAAGCGCTTTGAGATGTTCTTTTAAAGGCGCTGTAGAAAATAAAAGGTTATTATTATTATTATTATTTCCATCTTTTCAGTTTTCTTTTTGTCAATATTTTTGTCTCCCCATTTATTCATTCTTCTAATTTTTTTCTTTCACTCTGCCATTAATGGTTACTTTCATGTTTTTTCTTTTTTTGGTCTTCCATCTATCTATATTTTTATATTTTATGTTACTTTTTTCCTGTTTGTCTCTTTTTTCATGGCTTCATTAATTTATTTACTTGTTTTTATTTCTTTCTCTACAAATAAAGAATTTGTACCAAATCTGAAAAATGTGAATCATATTGAAAAAACAGTGTGTGTGTGTGTGTGTGTGTGTGTGTGTGTGTCTGATGATCAAACACATCTGGGCTTTTTATATTCCACCTGATGAGAAAAAGACAGAGATCTTGTGCAAATGTGTGTGTGAGAGAGAGAAGGTGAGATGGAGGGATTGAGTGATGGAATGAAAAGCGTGAGAAGATGAAGGGAAGAGAAATGCAGGCTGGACAGAAAGAAAACGAACTGAGAGTGATAGAGTGATGGAAGGAAAAGGAGAATGAATGAAAG
>NC_083485.1:435000-445000 GCF_030014155.1 Tachysurus vachellii | reverse complement strand
GTGTCTCGCCGTTGTTCGTCTGTGTCTCGCCGTTGTTCGTTTGTGTCTCGCCGCTGTTCGTCTGTGTCTCGCCGCTGTTCGTCTGTGTCTTGCCGTTGTTCGTCTGTGTCTCGCTGTTTGTGTCTCGCCGTTGTTCGTCAGTGTCTCGCTGTTTGTCTGTGTCTCGCCGTTGTTCGTCTGTGTCTCGCTGTTCGTCTGTGTCTCGTGGTTCGTCTGTGTCTCGTTGTTCGTCTGTGTCTCGCCGCTGTTCGTCTGTGTCTCGCCGTTGTTCGTCTGTGTCTCGCCGTTGTTCGTCTGTCTCGCCGCTGTTCGTCTGTGTCTCGCCGTTGTTCGTCTGTGTCTCGCTGTTTGTGTCTCGCCGTTGTTCGTCTGTGTCTCGCTGTTTGTCTGTGTCTCGCCGTTGTTCGTCTGTCTCGCTGTTCGTCTGTGTCTCGTCGCTGTTCGTCTGTGTCTCGCCGTTGTTCGTCTGTCTCGCCGCTGTTCGTCTGTGTCTCGCCGTTGTTCGTCTGTGTCTCGCCGCTGTTCGTCTGTGTCTCGCCGCTGTTCGTCTGTGTCTCGCTGTTTGTCTGTGTCTCGCCGTTGTTCGTCTGTGTCTCGCTGTTCGTCTGTGTCTCGTGGTTCGTCTGTGTCTCGTTGTTCGTCTGTGTCTCGCCGCTGTTCGTCTGTGTCTCGCCGTTGTTCGTCTGTGTCTCGCCGTTGTTCGTCTGTCTCGCCGCTGTTCGTCTGTGTCTCGCCGTTGTTCGTCTGTGTCTTGCCGTTGTTCGTCTGTGTCTCGCTGTTTGTGTCTCGCCGTTGTTCGTCTGTGTCTCGCTGTTTGTCTGTGTCTCGCCGTTGTTCGTCTGTCTCGCTGTTCGTCTGTGTCTCGTCGCTGTTCGTCTGTGTCTCGCCGTTGTTCGTCTGTCTCGCCGCTGTTCGTCTGTGTCTCGCCGTTGTTCGTCTGTGTCTCGCCGCTGTTCGTCTGTGTCTCGCCGCTGTTCGTCTGTGTCTCGCCGTTGTTCGTCTGTGTCTCGCCGTTGTTCGTTTGTGTCTCGCCGCTGTTCGTCTGTGTCTCGCCGCTGTTCGTCTGTGTCTTGCCGTTGTTCGTCTGTGTCTCGCTGTTTGTGTCTCGCCGTTGTTCGTCAGTGTCTCGCTGTTTGTCTGTGTCTCGCCGTTGTTCGTCTGTGTCTCGCTGTTCGTCTGTGTCTCGTGGTTCGTCTGTGTCTCGTTGTTCGTCTGTGTCTCGCCGCTGTTCGTCTGTGTCTCGCCGTTGTTCGTCTGTGTCTCGCCGTTGTTCGTCTGTCTCGCCGCTGTTCGTCTGTGTCTCGCCGTTGTTCGTCTGTGTCTTGCCGTTGTTCGTCTGTGTCTCGCTGTTTGTGTCTCGCCGTTGTTCGTCTGTGTCTCGCTGTTCGTCTGTGTCTCGTCGCTGTTCGTCTGTGTCTCGCCGTTGTTCGTCTGTCTCGCCGCTGTTCGTCTGTGTCTCGCCGTTGTTCGTCTGTGTCTCGCCGCTGTTCGTCTGTGTCTCGCCGTTGTTCGTCTGTGTCTCGCCGTTGTTCGCCTGTGTCTCGCTGCTGTTCGTCTGTGTCTCGCCGTTGTTCGTCTGTGTCTCGCCGTTGTTCGTCTGTGTCTCGCCGTTTGTCTGTGTCTTGCCGCTGTTCGTCTGTGTCTCGCCGTTGTTCGCCTGTGTCTTGCCGCTGTTCGTCTGTGTCTCGCCGTTGTTCGTCTGTGTCTCTCTGCTGTTCGTCTGTGTCTCGCCGTTGTTCGTCTGTGTCTTGCCGCTGTTCGTCTGTGTCTTGCCGCTGTTCGTCTGTGTCTCGCCGTTTGTCTGTGTCTTGCCGCTGTTCGTCTGTGTCTGTAAATTGCTATAAATAATTTCTTAGAAAATTAACAACCTTTCTAAACTTTGTGAACTGACTAGAATTTGTACCAGAACCCGACTTTCCTTCCAGTTTATTTTTTGTTCTTTTTTCCAAACTCTGTTTTCGTTTCTTTTCGTTTCAAATATTACAGTAGAAAAAAAAATCTCACTATCAGAATTTTTGTAATTTATTTTGTCAGAATTAACAGTCATTAATTCATATTTTTGAACAGAAAGATGAAGATGTTTTCTTTTAATGACACACGAGTCGATAAAGACGTCAAATAAAATTAAAGATCCAGATTAAAGCATTTCGTGGTCACTAAAGTCCTCCTCACTTATAATATAGGACCCTAAACCTAACCTTAACCCTAACACTTAAGGATAACACTAACACTTAACACTAACCTTAACCCTAACACTTAATGAGAACACTAACACTAACCCTTAACACTAACACTAACGCTTAATGATAACCATAACCCCTAACAATAACCCTTAGTGATAACCCTAACACTTAATGAGAACACTAACACTAACCCTTAACACTAACACTTAATGATAACCATAACCCCTAACACTAACCCTTAGTGATAACCCTAACACTTAATGAGAACACTAACACTAACCCTTAACACTAACACTTAATGATAACCATAACCCCTAACACTAACCCTTAGTAATAACCCTAACACTTAACACTAACCCTTAACACTAACCCTAACGCTTAATGATATCCCTAACCCTAACCCTTAATACTAACCCTTAGTGATAACCCTAACACTTAACACTAACCTTAACCCTTAGTGATAACCCTAACACTTAACCTTAACCCTAACATGTGTTTAAACACTTTTGTTTCTCGGTTCCTCTGTGATCTCCTCCGTCAGTGACTTGCTCCCTTCTTAGTGCCCTTCACAAGCTGCACTTCAAAATCTATACAAACTCTTTTATGTCCCTTTTCTCCCCTCTCTGTAAGGAACATGTGTTAGGACACTTACGGACAGTGTTCCAGTAAATCTCCAACCTCAAATCTCTGGATGGAGGGATGCAGGGGAGAGAGAGAGAGAGAGAGAGAGAGAGAGAGAGAGAGAGATGGAGTTATCTGAATGATCATGTGTTTGGCTCACACTTTCACACTCCCTCTGTTCTCTTTCTCTGTCTTCAAAATACTTCTCACACTCTTTCCACATTCTTGTCTTTGTCCTCATTTCCTCTTTCTCTCTCTCTCTCTCTCTCTCTCTCTCTCTCTCTCATTCTCTCTCTCTCTCTCGTTTTTGGCTGCTGTGTAAGAGGCTCTGAAATTGCTTTTAAAGCTCACAGTATATCCCCGAGTTGCTGCCTATAGAGAGAGCAATCACACAGTTATGGCCAGATGTTGTGTCCATATCGCTCTCTCTCACACACACACACACACACACACACACACGTACTGTATGTGTCGAGAGAAGAATCTGGAAACTCAGCACGTAGGCACGTTAAGTTTCCAAGCACAATATTGCTCACTTTTGCTCCGGTTTGATTCTCCGATGGTCCCTGAAAACCCGGCAGGATGTTCGGGGTGTGATGGATCCATTCTGGAACGTTCCGCATCATTCGGGAACACTGCTGAACATTCAGGAACCCAGAGAGGTCACAAGAAGTTCAGATTCCCTTTAGATAATAAAAATGTCCCCTGGTTTCATTCTGTCCTCCATTCTAGTTCCAGGTTGTCCCTTAGATTCCTTTATTCCTCAGGTTTCATGTGTCCTCTTTCAAGTCCAGGTTTCAGATTTTCGTTCATTTTTAAAGTCCCTGTTACACAGGTCCTGGTTTTCTTGATCTATTGTCTCTAGTCCAGGTTCCTGTGTGTCTATAGCTTCTAGTTTAAAGGTACTTCTAGTCCCAGTTATTCCTGATCTAGGTTCTACTCTGTCCCTCGTTTCTAGTCCAGGTGACACATCTTCCCAAGCTTCATCTCTTTCTAGGTTTTAGTGGCCGTTGTTTTAATGCTCCCTCATTTCCTTGTCCCATTTTGTAGTGTGAAGTTGTGAATGTTCTCCACTGAAGGTTCCTGCAGGTCTCAGTGTTCTCATTTCAGCAGTCAGCTCAGTGTGTGTCAGAAGACCAACAAGATGGCGGTGTTGAGCTCCGATTATTCTTCTCCTGTTCTTAAAACGCTTTTGAACTTCAGTGGACTTGGACTCGCTTATCAGAGACACACACACACACACACACACTAATGATGAGACTAGAGAGACTTTAACTTGGACATCTTTACTGTACATTCCATCCTCTGCCAGTGTAAATACTCTACAGAAACACTTAAATAGCACAACTGCTAATCATTAACGCAGCAGGTCGTGTTAATCTTTAGGAAAACGTCTGTGTGACATTTGTTTATATCCTCTCATATCCTTCTCAAGGCATCATGGGATACATTATTCAGTGACATTATCTTATTATTTTCAGCTATATTACTTTTTACGTTCTGTCATAAACGTCTCTTTTTGCGCACGATTACTTTATAGTTTATTGTCTGTATGTCTTTTACAGATTTAACACCACAGACACAGCAGCACTGGCATCCAGCTGAGAGCTGCTTCTGTGTCCAACAGGAACATCTCACTGTGAACATCTTCCACAGAACACACTGCCTCACAGTGTAATGCTAATCTGGTGGCTATAAAGCGACATTAGCCACGTAGATCCAGTGGAGAACATAAGAAGCTCATACGAGCTGATTTAGAGAAAAATATGGGAGAAGCCAAAAAACAACAAATGGATCATTTAAAAAATAACTAAACACTACAGTACACTTCTTAAACACACACACACACACACACACACACACACACACACACAGAGTGCATCCTGTTTATATCTGTGCTCCAAAGTTTTAAACTCTGTGTGTGCAAAAGGAAGTACACACCAATTGTCCAGTGCATAAATATTTATAATAAGGTAGAATTCATGTTCACTCTGTCTCTCTCGCTCTCTTACACACACACACACACACACACACACACACAGATACACACTCTTAGCATGTTTAATAAGGCGATGAATAAGAAAACAACATTGCAGTGTGTTTAGTCTGGTCTTCAGATCTGCAGCTGAATGAAATGTGACTTCAGTTCTGAATAAATGTTTCAGTGTTTATTTAAAGCTGCAGTGTGTTTAATCTCCTCAGGATCGATTTATATTTCCTTTAAATTCCTGAATTACATTCTAATTAAATCTGTGACAATAACTGCAGCACAATGTGCATCACACAAATCCTCATTTACACTCGTCCTCATTTACACACGCCTTTATTTACACTCGTCCTCATTTACACACGCCTTTATTTACACTCGTCCTCATTTACACACGCCTTTATTTACACTCGTCCTCATTTACACACGCCTTTATTTACACTCGTCCTCATTTACACACGCCTTTATTTACACTCGTCCTCATTTACACACGCCTTTATTTACACTCGTCCTCATTTACACACGCCTTTATTTACACTCGTCCTCATTTACACACGTCTTTATTTACACTCGTCCTCATTTACACACGCCTTTATTTACACTCGTCCTCATTTACACACGTCTTTATTTACACACGTCTTTATTTACACACGCCTTTATTTACACCCGTCCTCATTTACACACGTCTTTATTTACACTCGTCCTCATTTACAGTCATCCTCATTTACACTTGTCCTCATTTACTCCTCATCATATTTAAAAAAAACAAGTTACATCCCACTTCTTTCACTCTTCCTCTGTTAATTAAAGACAAGATAATCTCAAACTGATCTCATCTCTATAAGTCTTGTGTGTGTGTGTTTTGAATCTGCTATGTCTCTCAGCACTCTTGGAAATTCTCAACTGCTCTAAGTCTGCTCTATTTAAGCAGATCACACACACATGTTGTGTGTTGCCATCACACAAACATGGGCAATCTAACACACACACACACACACACACACACACACACACACACACACACACACACATACCTATAAACAGTCTATAATTGAATAATTGCTATTGTTTAGATACATACTACTGCTCTGGCCTTGTGTGGACTTGGTACCCATAAAGGTGTGTGTGTGTGTGTGTGTGTGTGTGTTAGATTGCCCATGTTTTGATTCTAAAAATATATGTTTAATATTCTGAGGAAGTGCGCATGTTTAAGGATGATGTCATTTCCTGTTTGTGGCTCATGGGGAACAGAGTTTGAGGTGTGAGGTGCTGAGTGACCACATGGAGGCGATCTACAGGTTTCACTACATGTTATCACATGACCCACAATCCTACAGTCAGATCTACCAATCAGAAACACAGCAGTAACCATGGAAGCAAAAATGAACAGGAACCTCCCACTTTTTCAGCTTAAACATAGTTGATAGTTTTACTGTTTGTTTGTCTGTTCATCAAACTGTGTGTGTGTGTGTGTGTGTGTGTGTGTGTGTGTGTGTGCAAACTCATATTCAGAGGATTTATGTTTTTCTCACCCTCAGTACATCAGAAAGGCCACATTTAAATATTGTTTTTATATCACACACACACACACACACACACACACACACACACACACACACACACACACGTACACAGGAAAAGCCATAAAGCTCCTTCTGGCAGAAATGAAATGTTGAATTTTCCCTCTGAGAGGATTTTCGGTCCATATCAACTACGACAACTCCCCATCATACTGTGTGTGTGTGTGTGTGTGTGTGTGTGTGTGTGTGTGTGTGTGTGTTATTTGAGCAAAATCCCTGACAGGAAATTGTTCTCAGTGGAAATAGAACCCACTCTCAGGCTCGTCTCAGTGTGGAATGTGTGGCTTATGGAACACTTCCTAAGTGTGTGTGTATGATTGTGTGTGTGTGTGTGTGTGTGTGTGTGTGTTGTTTGATGTTTTAGCTTGCTTTCTTTTCATAATGGATGTGTGTATTTTAAAAATGGTCTATTTGGCCTCTGGTAAAGTATAACACTCCTCTTCCTGGGAATGATTAGGTGTGTGTGTGTGTGTGTGTGTGTGTGTGTGTGTGTGTGTGTGTGTGTTTGAGATGACCCTCATTGTTTGTGTAGCGCCCTGTTGGGTGCAGTAAAGTCTATTGGCCGTGCTAAAGAATAACACTTTTATTACTCAACCTTCCTCTGAAGTCTCGTCTCTGTGTGTGTGTGTGTGTGTGTGTGTGTGTGTGTGTGTGTGTTATAGGTTTTCTTCTGCTGTTTGACATGGTTAATGGTCCCGAGCTATTACACACCTTACAACCGTCACAAAATTTGAGACAGAGAGAGAGAGAGAGAGAGAGAGAGAGAGAGAGAGAGAGAGAGAGAGAGAGAGAGACAGAGTGAGACAGACCTAGACAGAGAGAGAGAGAGAGAGAGAGACAGAGCGAGACAGACCTAGAGAGAGAGAGAGAGAGAGAGAGAGAGAGAGTGAGACAGACCTAGACAGAGAGAGAGAGAGAGAGAGAGAGAGAGAGAGAGAGTGAGACAGACCTAGAGAGAGAGACAGAGTGAGACAGACCTAGACAGAGAGAGAGAGAGAGAGAGAGAGAGAGAGAGAGAGAGAGAGAGAGAGTGAGACAGACCTAGAGAGAGAGACAGAGTGAGACAGACCTAGACAGAGAGAGAGAGACAGAGAGAGAGAGAGAGACAGAGTGAGACAGAGCGAGAGAGATAGAGAGAGAGAGACAGAGTGAGACAGACCTAGACAGAGAGAGAGAGAGAGAGAGAGAGAGAGAGAGAGAGAGAGGGAGAGAGACCTAGAGAGAGAGACAGAGTGAGACAGACCTAGACAGAGAGAGAGAGACAGAGAGAGAGAGAGACAGAGCGAGAGAGACAGAGTGAGACAGAGAGAGAGAGACAGAGTGAGACAGACCTAGACAGAGAGAGAGAGACAGAGAGAGAGAGACAGAGCGAGAAAGAGCGAGACAGAGACACAGAGAGAAAGCCTTCATTCAGTTTGGAGATATCTGCAGTCAGTCCATTAGCTTTTGGTGCTTCAGTCTGAGGAGACTAAGTTCTCTGCTCCACTGTGTCACTGTGAAGAGATGCAGCTCCATATTCTGATGCTCCCATCACCGTGCTTCACATCTCTGATGCTCCTGGAATCAAACCTTCTTTCTCCGAACACAACAAGCTGATTTACTGTCAGTGATTTCTGATTTTTTTCCACCTCAAAAAGAAAGTTCTGATTTTCAGAGAAATGTTTTTGTCAATAACTGGATTTTACTGGAACAGAAGGTTAAGTATAATGTACATACGCTAGAGGGCCAAACGTCTGAGGGTACGTGGAAGGGGATTGTGATCTTTACAGAGAGGAAGAAGAAAGAAGGAAGGACACAAAGTGTTTTATATCACACCATGATTACTATCTTGTTGAAAGTGAATACGTTCCTCTCTGGGTCTCATTGTGCCTCATTGTGCCTCATTGTGTCTCATCGGGTCTTATTGTGTCTCATCGTGTCTCACTGTGTCTCATCGTGTCTCATCGGGTCTTATTGTGTCTCATCGGGTCTCATTGGGTCTTTATCTTGTTAAAATGACTAAAATAGCAGAAGGAAGCAAAGTAAAATTTTATAACAAACCATCAAATACTTTATCAGTAGAATATTGACAGCTATTACAATAAATGAATGAGATAATTAAGTAAACATTAGATCAGTTAGAGACTAGTCTTAGGCTGGTAAAGGACAGGAACCAGGACAAGAACCAGGACAGGAACCAGGACAAGAACCAGGACAGGAACCAGGACAAGAACCAGGACAGGAACCAGGACAAGAACCAGGACAAGAACCAGGACAGGAACCAGGACAGGAACCAGGACAAAAACCAGGACAGGAACCAGGACAGGAACCAGGACAAGAACCAGGACAGGAACCAGGACAGGAACCAGGACAAGAACCAGGACAGGAACCAGGACAAAAACCAGGACAGGAACCAGGACAAGAACCAGGACAGGAACCAGGACAAGAACCAGGACAGGAACCAGGACAAGAACCAGGACAGGAACCAGGACAGGAATCAGGACAGGAACCAGCAGATTGTTCTTAATCTCATCTGACTATCACCTGCTTTTACCATCAAGGAACAAAGTAGATTACAAACTACTACAACTCAACAACACAGACTCTCATTCTAATGATAATACACACACACACACACACACACACACGCGCGCACGCGCACACACACAGAGGAAGTAATTGGGAAATGAAATAACAGAATGATCTGATACAACTAATTGGATTATTGTGTTCTTTCTGCAAGACAACACAACACACACAGGTTTAAATGTTACAGCTGAAATGTGTGTCTGTGAGAGAGAGAGAATGATTGAGTGCCTGTGTGTGTGTGTGTGTGTGTGTGTGTGTGTGTGTGTGTGTGTGTGTGTGCGCGCGTGTGTGTGTGTGTGGTTTCTTTGGCTTTAGTGATCATCAAGGTTGTGAGAGACTTGAGCCCTCACGTAGCAGCACAGCATGACGTGCTATAGACACACACGCACACACACACACACACACCCTTTTTTCAGGAAAGTAAAGTGTGTGAAGTCCCTCTGTGTTCAAGTTTAAAATAAAGTGTAGTCAATCAGCCAAGATGTGTTGTATCTTAGATCAGAATAATATTACACTAAAGTTGCTAACAAACAATGGAAGTGTTTGGCTTCCAGTTCAGCGTCATGCATCACACAGAAGAAAAAATTATACACTAACGTCTAAAACATTTCACTCCAGTCTCCTGCTGAGCATAAAATCCAAACCACTGCCCTACTGTGGACTCTAAAAAATCTTTTGGCATCTCACTCAGTGTGTGTGTGTGTGTGTGTGTGTGTGTGTGTGTGTGTCTTCCACATGTGTTAGCAATAAGACTGTGGCAATTCATGCACTCTAAATCCCGCAGACAGTGCATGAAATCTGGCCTCTCCTTTTTTCTCCGGCATACACTGGACACCTCGGGGCCAGTCAGGACCTCAACACACACACACACACACACACATACAAACACACACACAAACACACACACACACACACAAACACACACACACGCACACACACATATACACACACACATGCACACACACACACACATACACACAAACACACACACAAACACACACACACACACACACACACAAACACACACACACACACACACACATATACACACACACATGCAC
>NC_083485.1:422500-425000 GCF_030014155.1 Tachysurus vachellii | reverse complement strand
TAAAATAAAAAAGAAAGACAGAGCTACAGACAGATTTTTTGTTTACAGAAACCTTTGTGTTCTTGTGTACACGAGACAGATTGTGTAGAAACTCAGAGATCTTTCTCACAACTTTGATTATAAAAATGTCAAACATTTAAAAATAATCTTAACAGAAGTTTATGTGAAATTGATGCCTCCAGTTCCTGTAAATGTGTTGGTCGTCTTGCACAGCTGAGTGTTTGGGTCATATTTGTGGCATGGACTCTTTCTCCTGACAACTCGAACATGCAGGTCATTTGTGTTCAAGTCCCTCCTTATTGTGCTGAAACAACACCACTTTTCCCACAGCAGCCTGTATTTCTCTCCAAGGTGTTTGTGGGTTTTTCTTTGCATCCTGAACAATTCTTCTGGCAGCAGGTGAAATCTTTCTTGCTCTATCTGACTCGTGGCTTAGTATCAACAGAACCTCTTGTGTTCCAGCTCTTTATCAGAGTTTAATCAGCACTGACTGGCATTTTCAAGTGTTGAGACCTTTTATATTCTTCTCCTGTTTAATAAAGTTCCTCTACCTTTATTACGCAGTTCTTTTGTCTTCCCCATGGTGAAGTATCAGCCAAGTCAGTGCATCACCTCATGAGCTGAGAAACTCACTGACTATTTATGTACAGACACTAATTACAGTTACAATGAGTCACATGTGTGGAAACGTCCTTTTAATAGACATTTAAAGCTCTGTGTGTCGACCTGTGTGTTTATAATGTGGCCAAACATACAGGGAGGTGTAAACTTTTGATCAGAGTTGTTGAGGTCATTTCAGTTATCATTAGGTTTTAAAAAGGAGTCAAACATAATTAAGTAACAATTAATGACTTCACTTGACCACGATCCTTAAATAAGAAAAAACTCTTTTGCATTATCAGTCATAGAAATGGCAGTGTTTAACAATTTCTTTCAGGGTATGCAAACTTTTGATCTATTGATCTATCTGTGTGTGTGTGTGTGTGTGTGTGTGTGTAGGAACATTTTAAAGAGCTCCTGGATGTTTGAAGTATTGTATTGTTCCGTTTTGTCATACTAGTGTTTTCAGTTGTGATATTTGGATGTTTGATTTTGATTCTTTTGCCACTGATGTGATGAATGTTTATATATATATAGTGTGTGTGTGTGTGTGTGTGCGTGTGTGTGTGTGTGTGTGTGGATATGTTTCCGTAACGACTGTATTATGTGGGTAAATAGCCTGTCAGTTTGAGTTTGTGTGTTTAGAGATGACATCACTTTCCACAATCACTGCTGACCTTGAGACAGAGCCAGACATACATTTGTGTGTATGTGTGTGTGTGTGTGTGTGTGTGTGTGTGTGTGTGTGTGTGTGTGTGTTGATGTTTAGCATGGTGTAAATACGTTTCCTTGTGTGAATTTGTTTAGACCAATAAAGTTTGTCTGTCCATGTGATGGCCAAAGGTATGCTGGAAAATTTCCAAAATAAACAAAATCATAGAAATGTGAGAATTGTTGGAACCTACTGCATCAAAACAACAACAACAACAACAACAACAACAATAATAATAATAATTGACTAAAAATAACGTCATACTTATATTACCATAACAGAATGAGTTTCTGTTTCTGTTTAATAATCAAGATAAGGATAATAATGATAGATAGATAGATAGATAGATAGATAGATAGATAGATAGATGAGGATTCTGGTGTGTGTGTGTGTGTGTGTGTGTGTGTGTGTGTGTGTGTGTGTGTGTTGTCTTTCACAGTGACATGTTATAAAATGTGGCAAGCAAAAGCAATTTAGCCTTAATTTAGCATAACTGCTACCATCTGCTCTTGTTTTTTCATTCTGTTTGTCTCTCTCTCTCTCTCTCTCTCTCTCTCTCTCTCTCTCGCTGCTTCTTCTCTCTTTCCTTCTCTTTTTATATTTTAATCTGTCTCTCATTATATCTGTCTCTGTCTTTGTCTCTGTATCTCTTTGTCCTTGTTATTTGTGATTAATTTCAGCAGGTGTTAAAAATAATATTATATTAAGCCTGAAATATTATTTAATTATACAATTATGTCAACAAATAAATACTATTTCACTAACACTAATAACCCCAACACTACTGACCCTATAACACTAATAACCCCAACACTACTGACCTTATAACACTAATAACCCCAACACTACTGACCCTATAACACTAATAACCCCAACACTACTGACACTATAACACTAATAACCCCAACACTACTGACTCTATAACACTAATAACCCCAACACTACTGACTCTATAACACTAATAACCCCAACACTACTGACACTATAACATTAATAACCCCAACACTACTGACCCTATAACACTAATAAACCCAACACTACTGACCCTATAACACTAATAACCCCAACACTACTGACTCTATAACACTAATAACCCCAACACAACTGACTTTATAACACTAATAACCCCAACACTTCTGACCCTATAACACTAATAACCCCAACACTACTGACTCTATAACACTAATA
>NC_083485.1:410000-417500 GCF_030014155.1 Tachysurus vachellii | reverse complement strand
TTGGGGTGATCAGTGTGTTAATACTGTAGTGTGTTTATACATCAGCGATCAGTGTTAATACTGTAGTGTGTTTATACATCAGCGATCAGAGTGTTAATACTGTAGTGTGTTTATACATCAGCGATCAGAGTGTTAATACTGTAGTGTGTTTATACATCAGCGATCAGTGTTAATACTGTAGTGTGTTTATACATCAGCGATCAGAGTGTTAATACTGTAGTGTGTTTATACATCAGCGATCAGAGTGTTAATACTGTAGTGTGTTTATACATCAGCCATCAGAGTGTTAATACTGTAGTGTGTTTATACATCAGCGATCAGTGTTAATACTGTAGTGTGTTTATACATCAGCGATCAGAGTGTTAATACTGTAGTGTGTTTATACATCAGCGATCAGTGTTAATACTGTAGTGTGTTTATACATCAGCGATCAGAGTGTTAATACTGTAGTGTGTTTATACATCAGCGATCAGTGTTAATACTGTAGTGTGTTTATACATCAGCGATCAGTGTTAATACTGTAGTGTGTTTATACATCAGCGATCAGTGTTAATACTGTAGTGTGTTTATACATCAGCGATCAGAATGTTAATACTGTAGTGTGTTTATACATCAGCGATCAGTGTGTTAATACTGTAGTGTGTTTATACATCAGCGATCAGAGTGTTAATACTGTAGTGTGTTTATACATCAGCGATCAGAGTGTTAATACTGTAGTGTGTTTATACATCAGCGATCAGAGTGTTAATACTGTAGTGTGTTTATACATCAGCGATCAGAGTGTTAATACTGTAGTGTGTTTATACATCAGCGATCAGAGTGTTAATACTGTAGTGTGTTTATACATCAGCGATCAGTGTTAATACTGTAGTGTGTTTATACATCAGCGATCAGAGTGTTAATACTGTAGTGTGTTTATACATCAGCGATCAGTGTTAATACTGTAGTGTGTTTATACATCAGCGATCAGAGTGTTAATACTGTAGTGTGTTTATACATCAGCGATCAGTGTTAATACTGTAGTGTGTTTATACATCAGCGATCAGAGTGTTAATACTGTAGTGTGTTTATACATCAGCGATCAGAGTGTTAATACTGTAGTGTGTTTATACATCAGCGATCAGTGTTAATACTGTAGTGTGTTTATACATCAGCGATCAGAGTGTTAATACTGTAGTGTGTTTATACATCAGCGATCAGTGTTAATACTGTAGTGTGTTTATACATCAGCGATCAGAGTGTTAATACTGTAGTGTGTTTATACATCAGCGATCAGTGTTAATACTGTAGTGTGTTTATACATCAGCGATCAGTGTTAATACTGTAGTGTGTTTATACATCAGCGATCAGTGTTAATACTGTAGTGTGTTTATACATCAGTGATCAGAGTGTTAATACTGTAGTGTGTTTATACATCAGCGATCAGAGTGTTAATACTGTAGTGTGTTTATACATCAGCGATCAGTGTTAATACTGTAGTGTGTTTATACATCAGCGATCAGTGTTAATACTGTAGTGTGTTTATACATCAGCGACCAGAGTGTTAATACTGTAGTGTGTTTATACATCAGCGATCAGAGTGTTAATACTGTAGTGTGTTTATACATCAGCGATTAGAGTGTTAATACTGTAGTGTGTTTATACATCAGCGATCAGTGTTAATACTGTAGTGTGTTTATACATCAGCGATCAGAGTGTTAATACTGTAGTGTGTTTATACATCAGCGATCAGAGTGTTAATACTGTAGTGTGTTTATACATCAGCCATCAGAGTGTTAATACTGTAGTGTGTTTATACATCAGCGATCAGAGTGTTAATACTGTAGTGTGTTTATACATCAGCCATCAGAGTGTTAATACTGTAGTGTGTTTATACATCAGCGATCAGTGTTAATACTGTAGTGTGTTTATACATCAGCGATCAGAGTGTTAATACTGTAGTGTGTTTATACATCAGCGATCAGTGTTAATACTGTAGTGTGTTTATACATCAGCGATCAGAGTGTTAATACTGTAGTGTGTTTATACATCAGCGATCAGAGTGTTAATACTGTAGTGTGTTTATACATCAGCGATCAGTGTTAATACTGTAGTGTGTTTATACATCAGCGATCAGAGTGTTAATACTGTAGTGTGTTTATACATCAGCGATCAGTGTTAATACTGTAGTGTGTTTATACATCAGCGATCAGTGTTAATACTGTAGTGTGTTTATACATCAGCGATCAGAGTGTTAATACTGTAGTGTGTTTATACATCAGCGATCAGTGTTAATACTGTAGTGTGTTTATACATCAGCGATCAGTGTTAATACTGTAGTGTGTTTATACATCAGTGATCAGAGTGTTAATACTGTAGTGTGTTTATACATCAGCGATCAGAGTGTTAATACTGTAGTGTGTTTATACATCAGCGATCAGTGTTAATACTGTAGTGTGTTTATACATCAGCGATCAGTGTTAATACTGTAGTGTGTTTATACATCAGCGATCAGTGTTAATACTGTAGTGTGTTTATACATCAGCGATCAGTGTTAATACTGTAGTGTGTTTATACATCAGCGATCAGAGTGTTAATACTGTAGTGTGTTTATACATCAGTGATCAGTGTGTTAATACTGTAGTGTGTTTATACATCAGCGATCAGTGTTAATACTGTAGTGTGTTTATACATCAGCGATCAGAGTGTTAATACTGTAGTGTGTTTATACATCAGCGATCAGAGTGTTAATACTGTAGTGTGTTTATACATCAGCGATCAGTGTTAATACTGTAGTGTGTTTATACATCAGCGATCAGAGTGTTAATACTGTAGTGTGTTTATACATCAGCGATCAGTGTTAATACTGTAGTGTGTTTATACATCAGCGATCAGAGTGTTAATACTGTAGTGTGTTTATACATCAGCGATCAGTGTTAATACTGTAGTGTGTTTATACATCAGCGATCAGAGTGTTAATACTGTGCTGAACACTGATGATCTGTTTGTAAAACTGAACAGAATTAAAGGTTCTACACATAAAGTTCCTGTGAATCTGCTTCATGACGCTGAACATTCAGAACAGGATCTGGGTGAAGGTGTAAATGGGGAAATTACAGGTTTGAGCTGTGACATGTATGATAAAGAGGAGATGATAGAGAATGAACACACACACCAAACACACACACACGCACACACACACACACAAACACACACACACCAAACACACACACGCACACACCCACACACACATCCTAACATTCCATAGCTGCAGGGCTGAAAGTGCAATGTGGCTTTGAGGTTGGATGTTTAAGCTTTCAATATCTCTAACTGCTGACTCAACACACACACACACACACACACACACACACACTTTCATTTGTGAACTGCGGAATTTGATGATGTCTTGCCAAATGCAAAGTGTTAAAGGGAAAATGAGAACTGAGTGAACACACACATACAAACACACACACATACAAACACACTCACATACAAACACATACAAACACACACATACAAACACACACACACATACAAACACACACATACAAACACACACACACATACAAACACACACACATACAAACACACACACACATACAAACACATACACATACAAACACGCATACATACAAACACACACACATACAAACACACACACATACAAACACACACACATACAAACACACACACATACAAACACGCACACATACAAACACGCACACATACAAACACACACACATACAAACACACACACATACAAACACATACACATACAAACACATACACATACAAACATACACATACATACAAACACACACACACATAAAAACACACACACATACAAACATACACATACATACAAACACACACACATACAAACACACACACATACAAACACACACACACATACAGTACAAACACACACACATACAAACACACACACATACACACACACACATACAAACACACATACAAACACACACACATACAAACACACACATACAAACACACACATACAAACACACACACACACATACAAACACACACACATACAAACACACACATACATACAAACACACACACATACACACACATACATACACACACATACAAACATGCACACATACAAACACACACACATACAAACACACACACATACAAACACATACACATACAAACACATACACATACATACAAACACACACACACATACAAACACACACACATACAGTACAAACACACACACATACAAACACACACATACACACACACACACATACAAACACACATACAAACACACACACATACAAACACACATACAAACACACACATACAAACACACACACACATACAAACACACACACATTCCAGATCTTTTTACACCATCAGTTACACTCTTTATTTATTACTAAACAATTTTTTGTCTGTTTATTGTTTAATGTAATGTTGTGTAACATTGATGAGAAAGTCTTCTCTCAGCTTTAAGCAGTGTTTCCTCAGCAGTCTCAGCTTGTGGTAACTCCTCTGTCCTGAAGATGTGGAGAACTTCCAGCTTCAGCTCTGACTGGTCCATGGAGCTCACACTGAGACTGAGGTGTAAACTCTGATAGTGAGTTTCTGACTAAACAAATTTGATGTGAACACATGATTGAACTCAGACTGTACTGAGAGGAGAACTCATGAAAATGCAGCAGAACTGATCTGGAGAACCTACATACAGGACAAATATCCATATCTATAAAAGCTCTAGCTTTGTCTCAAACAAAAATAATAAAACAAATCTCGATCAAAACATTATATGTTTAACATCCAGTTATATTAAACATGTAATTAATTTTAATGTTAAAGCTGTAGAATCGTCACTATCTACACTACTGGGATCTGATCTCACAACCATCTGATCACCGAGCCTCTCCTGCTGAACCTAAATCACAGACAGAAGGAAAGTGTCAGTAAAACCACAAACTGAAGGAGGAATGTTTAGACTTTTTATAAAGTAATGTGTTAAAGCTCTATGGGTTAATAACCTCTCAGTGACACGTCTCCAGTCTGCTGATCACCATTACAGCAGTGTTCACAGTCAGGAATAAAGCAGCTATTACAGTGTCCATGACAGCGAACATGACAGCAATGAAGTCTGCAGCAACATGATGTCACTAGAATGGAGGTGATCACCAACACTATGGCAAAAGCTGCAAACTAAACAAAACAAAATAATAACTAGTGAAATAACAAAAGACTTCATGACTGTTATTATTATACGATTTGAAAATGAATTATCATCTGTTCACCAAATGACATCTAATAAATCCTGAACTGATCCTGCTCTGAAGCTCCTGCTTTGTACAGATGAGATGCACTTGTAGAAGATGAGAACAGTATGGAGAAGAGCTGATGATCTGAAGAGCACCACAGCGTCTGATGGTGTCGGCTGCCGGTGCGACGGCTTCTTCTGCATCCTAACCTTGTTGTTGTCATGATGAGGTTTTGAGTCACACAGTTGTACTGAGCATCTCTGTGTGTGACTTTACTTTTATCTTCAGTTGATCTCAAACCTTGCTCCATCAGGACAATGTCCCTCTGTACACAAAGCAGCTCCATGAAGACATGGGGTGGAGGTGAAGGTTGGAGTGAAGAACTTGAGTGTCCTGCACTGAGCCCTGACTCTGACTCAACACCACTGAACACTGGCTGAACCCCAGTCTGATCTCACTAATGCTCTTGTATCTGAATGATCCCTAATCCCCACAGACACAATCCTACATCTAGTGGAGAAGCTTCCAGAAGACTGAGCTGATCAAAACATTGAAACGGAACAATTGCCTATTTAACAAAGCCGTATGAGTGTGAAGGCGACGGAGCCACATTTGTTTGGCTCTATAATGTATTTAGTTCCCAACATACACCAAATACTGGCTCTGAGTGAACACTTATATTCTTATAATATTCCACCCAATAAACACACACTGAACTCATAAAGAATGTTTGTAGCCTGTGTGGAGTTCAGACTCACCTGAGATTTGGTGATATACCTCTGAGTCTCCTGGAGAAGTCCCAACACCTCCGTCTCGTTTCCTTTGGGCTTGCACCACTTTAAAGCTCCAGTCTCAGTGTACTCACCACCCCAGTGTGAACACGCACAGGCCACGTAATTACCATCAAAAAAGAAGAGAAACAGCCAGATGAAGGATGTGAGGAAAGAGTAGAGAACTTTATTACATGTTGAGTTGCCTTTCATTACTTTATCCTCTGGCTTTGAGTCCATGAAAAATAGAGTTATAAAAAAGCAGGTGATGAAAGGCACTACAGCATAACACACACATATCCATTCATTAAAGCCCGGCTGACAAGGACAAACAAAATCATTGTCCATCATTTTCTCCAAAACAACCAGAACCAGACTGGAGATCCCCAGATTTCCAATACGGTCCCTCAAAAACTCTGTGATCTGTTTCCCATCAGACATGTTGACAGGTGAGGGACGCAGTGAGTGGACGTAAAGAATCAGTCTTTATTCTTTGCTCCTCTTATGAGTTTCTTTAATAATAAATCTCTCTCTCTCTCTCTCTCTCTCGTTCTCTCTCTCTCTCTCTGTGTCGTTCATCATCACTCCTCCCCATCATCACTATACAAGTAGAGGAGGAGACGTAAAGCCATACAAAGACATTGTACTTAAAGCAGCCACAAAGTTTTTTGTCATCAAAAAAAAAGTGATATAAAGAAAAAAAATGAAAACATCAAAACCACACGTCATTTATTACCTGAGCAAACGGTGTGTTATTAATAAGGTATTAAAGTTTATACGGCTTCTGACGAGGTTGTGTTCAACTTTGTTAGAATAGAAATCAGGTTAGGTCGTGTTTAAACAAAGTGTCTGCTTTTTTCATCTGCTTTGTTGACAGTAAATACTGTAAGATGTAAATAAGATGTAAATGAAATGTAAATAAGATGTAAATAAGGGTCCGGTGATAGACGAGCACGGAAAGAGTTTTATTTACAACATAAACAGAGAGAGCAGCAGTGAACATCACACCACCATGAAACTAGTGTAAAAATGTGTGTGTGTGTGTGTGTGTGTGTGTGTGATGGTGGGATGATACAGAGATTATTATTTACTTTCACTTTCAGTCACTGAAAAATCATTTTTTTACTGAAGAATTTGATGGATTTGCTGTGACACATAATCCAGCAGAAGGATTACAATCTGTTTATAGAGTAAAACTTAAAAGCCAAAATCAACAGCAGGAGAAAAGACGAAGGCCGTCGTCTCGTGAAGGTTCTGAGAAACACAAAAATAACAAATGATAGAGTGATGATAGAGTGATACAAACCACAGGAAACTGCAGTGCTGTCGTCTCCTCACACTCGCGTACACACTGAAACTCACATCTTTATTTCCTTTCTTTCTTCTTTTTGTCTAATTTGGAGTTTTATTTTAATGGTATTGTGTTTCGTTTTTTTTTTTTTTTTTTTTTTTTTTTTAATTTTTTAATATTTAAGGTTTTATAGTAAATAAAT
>NC_083485.1:395000-405000 GCF_030014155.1 Tachysurus vachellii | reverse complement strand
AAGTTTAACACAGCAACACATCATTACACCGATCATCAGCAAGATTCCAAAACCCACCATCTGAAAACAGGAAAGAAGTCAGAGCTGTAAGAGTTGAAGACTCTTGAAGTTGAATTCTTCACATCATCTTAATCAGAAATCTTCATCTTTAATCCTCTAAAATCACACAAACTTCCATGTGGTGCAGCAGGAGTTCATCAGAACCTCCTCAGACCTTCTCCTAACACTGTGCTCTCTCCTGAACTCACACCCACTTGCAGATAGAGGATATAGTCGGATCGAGCGAGGTTATGGTGCAGGATTAGATTGTCTGATCTACACTGTCTGATCTCACAGAACTTTAGCACACACTGATTACTGCACGTCACTCTGCAGCTCCACAAAAAAAAAACCTTCAGGAGCGAAGACTTTGTTTTCAAAAAAATGACAAAATGAAAAACATCCGGCAAATAAATTGAAGCCAGACAATTAGATTAAAAACTAGATTCTGAGATCTGATGAAAAAGTGGAATAAAGTCTTCATCATCATCATGGGCTGAAGTCAACACATTTTGGACATGTAGCGTTGTTCAGCCAGTAAGACAACTGTTGTGTCTCATACTGATAGAGAAGAAAGAATGTTTGTAGTCTGTTTTGTGTGGAGTTCAGACTCACCTGAGATATAAACATATACCTCTGAGTCTTCTGCAGACATCCCAACACCTCCGTCTCATTTCCTTTGGGCTTGCACCACTGTAAAGCTCCAGTCACAGTGTATTCACCACCCCAGTCTGAACACGCACAGGCCACGTAATGACCATCGACAAAGAAGAAGAAGAGCCAGATGGAGCTTATGAGCAGAGAGTAGTGAAATTTCTCACACGTGCAGCTGCTCTTTACTTCTTCACTCTTCTCCGCAAAGGAGCGTGTTGTATTTTCACGGACGTCCTCCGTGCCTCGGTTCTCTGGCTCTGCGGGAACATCATCCCTTCTTCTGGCCTCCGGCTTTGTGGATGTGTCAGTTGAGCTGGACACTTTTCTTTTGGACTCGTCTTCCTTCCCTCCTCCTTCTGTTACTGAGGACTCTTCCAAGTTACACAAAGTGTAAATGAAGCACACAAAGAAAGGCACAATGGCATAAGAAGCACACTGAAATTCATTATAGAGAGGTTGACATGGACAAACAAAATCACTTTCCAACAGTTTCTCAATGAGACCAAGACAGAAGCTGGAGATTCCCACATCTCTGCTGTGCTTCCTCAGATAAGCAATGGCTTTAGGCTTGATGAATGAACTCAGTCTTTTAAACACATCCATTCTTCTCCCCACCTGAGACGTCTCTGATCACTGTTCAGCTTCTACACTGTGCTCTGTTCGATACTCCTCCCTTCATGTGAAAACCATATACCGAAGTGTCTAGTAGAGGAAGTGCAAAAAAAATGGCTTCCTGTCTTCAATATAGGTACCAAACTGAGTAAAGATTCATTAATTCCCAAAAAACTCTTCAAACTTCAGTGTAAACACCAGAAATATTCAGATGTCACTGCAGACATGAACTTTACTGAAACATTAGAAAGAAAACTATTTCACTTCAAAGTAGAAGGACATTACAAAGCATTCTACGCATGAGGTCATTATCAGGAACAGGAAGTAAATAATCACCCTCACTTACACACTAAAATACACACACTACACACCCTACACACACACTAGAGTCAGATCTCACATGAGATCAATATCCACTCCAGAGTAGTCCGCTGACTTTCAGTCACTGTCGTGTCATCTCCAGTCAGCTTGCACATTTTCTCAATCACAAAAGTTGTATTTTGACTCTACACACCTCCCCAATTTGACCATCAATTTAATAAGAGACAGCCAGATTAATACAGTAATAAAGGAGTACACTGATCTTAGCCTTGTACAGATCCACAAAACCCAATGTAACAATAATGGAACCCAGCGCAGGGACAAAAGCAAACAAACCACAAACCATAAGGTTGTGTGTCGGTTTACAAGGACAAAGAAAAACATGCTTTAGAACAGACTCCAGACCAAAGAGAAGACGATTCTACTGTATATCCTAAAAGGTCCCACATAATTAATCAGTATCTCAAAAACGGGTGGCATGTCAAATACGAGTCAAAGTCTTCGGTGTGTTCTGTTTATCTGGAGTTTATTCTGTTGCTGTTTTCTTATATAACTTCTTGTTCCTCATTCCTCCCTGTTAAATATCAGCATTTTAAGGGTAGGTCATTTTCCTTTTTCCTGATTTATACTCTGTGTCCTATGAGGTGTTAGACTCAGAAAGTACAACTTCTACCCCCTTCTAGTCCCTTTATAGCATATAACATTTATATATCTCACCTGTTTAAGACTTGTGAAGAACTTTAACTTGTCTTCTTCTTTTCACTCACAAGGCAACATATCACACAATGCAGAATTCCGAGACTAGTTTTTTTTTATCATTTATTTATTTTTAATATAGACTACATAAAGACATTCCATGAGCTTTCACGACTTAACAACATACTATGAGACAAATGAGCAGGAATGATGATAACAGAAAGTAAAAGGAATTAAAGCAGAACTGTTGTGTTACAAGAACTTCTAAACATTACACTTTTAACATTTATATTAAATCGCTGATGTTCCTGTAATGTTCCTGTAATGTTCGATTCCCATCTGATCACAGACTAGTTGTCTGTGCCTTTGTCGCGGCCTGAGTTTGGAGTAGAAGAATGCCTGTAAAATCACAGAGAAAATAAAGTGTTACTAAACATAATCTTGTAGGATGAAGATTTACAGTTCCTAATTGGATTAATATATTTGAATATGCTAAAGCTCTGTGGTGTATTAACCTTCTTGTGGTGTTTGCTTTTTTGCAGTAGTGTCGCCTAGTAGTTCTGGCTTACAGCACCTTAATATCGCCATGCTAACGATAACTACTGCCATCAGGGTAAAACCTGTAAACTGAAATGAAAAAGAATTAGTAAAATTAATGAATATTTCAGCCAGGACTTATGTGTATAATCTGTAATATTTTAGAGGACATAACGATTTCATTCACACAGTAAGTCCTGACACACAGCTGACAATAAACACTTTCAGATCATGTAGAATGTGGATCTTATATGTACCTGCTTGTAGCCAGTAGGACGACGACCCAGACAGGAAGTTGTTTTAAAGACTAGAGGAATCTCACAGGAGATTCTCACAACTCACCTGAGAAATGGCCATTAGCTCCAGAGTCCTCTGCTGTTTCTCTAACACTAAGGTGTTATTTCCTGTTGGCTTGCACCAATGCATAATCCATGAAGTGTCAGATTTAGCGTAGACACTTTCCCAATTGGAATAAGCGCAGGCCAGGTATCGACCATCGAGGAAAAACAGACACAGCCAGGTAAGTGCACAGAGAAAAGAGGGCACTACTCTTTGTAGTTTACAAATGGACTTACAGTCTAACACTTCATCCTGTGTTTCTGGTGACAGATCCATAAAACACAAAGCACCAAAGAAGCAGCCAAGTGCAGGAACAGAAGCATAGAAAGCACAGATGGCATGGTTGTAGCCATAATGTTTGCAGGGACAGAAGAAGTTATCATCTAGGATGTCCTCCAGAACTATGAGAACAAGACTGAAGATCCCAAAACATCCCAGCTTTGTCTTAAAAAAATTAAAGAAAGACTTCATGGTGACGGGGCAACCTGATGCAGATGAGATTTCTTCAGTGTGATCAGTGCTCTCTCATACTCTGTGCTTTGTAGTTCATCACTCCTCCCCTAAGGTACATACGACTATGGCACAAATACATGCATCTAGTAGGAGAGGAAACAGGAAGTCACATACAGCAAGCTGAAGAAAACAAAATCTCACAAAGAAAATATCAATGTGATACAGATTTTTTTATTAAATATAAATTCATCTAAAATAAGTCCACACCTTTGTTCCACAGGTCAGGTATCGGACATCGAAGTAAAGAAGTGGGAGATGGACGAGGTATGTGAGAGAGGAGTGGAGTAAACTGAAGATCCACAGATTTCTGATGCATTTACACTAAAATACACAAAAAGCTTTCATTTTGTTCACAATGAAGGGGATAAAATGCAGGAACTGATATAAGCGTTGTGAGAGTTTCTCGTCTATGCTGCAGCGTGTGGTTCATCACTCCTACCTGCTACTTGCATCAGGATCAATGAAACTTCTAGCAGAAGCGAAGACATCGGCCTCACAGACATCAAAGAAAACCTCAAACTTCAAGCTTTTTCATTACTTCTGCAGTGAAGCTACGATGCCAATGTAGCTAACAGAATTGTAAAGTTGGCACAAAACAGCAGAAGACAGGAAACCAGAGCTCTGTAGGTTCAGGTTCTCACGCTTGTGCTCACTTTGAGACTGAGATTACTGACAGCACTGACACTCAAACACTCACTCACCATAAGATCATTTATCTATTTCATTCATATTATTAAGGAAAAAGATTCATTTCTTCTTTTTGGGTTTAAGCTGTTTATGTACAGCAGAGATGCTCCAATGAAAAATTATGTATTTATTCATTCTAACAAATCACAATCCACAATATATTCACTCAAATCCTCCATGTTCCTCCACATACCTAAATTCAGTGTTGAAGGTTTCGACTACAATATCTTTGTTTCTTCTGATGCCGACATTAGATATTTTAAATATGGCATCTTGTTCGGGCCTGTCCTGAGAGACAGAGTGATCTTGTTTCTGAGCAACTTGGGAAAGATGTTGCTGAGCCTGCTGGGGTTGTTCCTCCTGTGGCTACAGTTAGGCAAGCTGCTGAAAGTCCTGGAGCTGCTGCTGCACCAGAGATCAAAGTGATCCCCAAACCCAGCCAGCAGCCCAGAAGCCCACTGAAGCTACACTAGCCTCGGACAAACCATGCTTGTCTGAACCAGCCTCAGTGAAGCCCTGCTCAGCTGAACAGACCCTGGAGAGGATCAGTGAGGCTGACCGAGTAATGGCTGAACCGTACCAGGAGAAGACCTGCATTGAAAAGAAAAGCTGGAGCTGCTGCTTGGAAACACTAGTCACTACACCCACACAGGGAGACAGGGGTGGGGGTGGAGCTGGAGGATGAGCCTGTGTTTAAGGTACCAAGCAAGAGAAAGAAAAGAGGGACAAGGAAAAAAAAGCAAGCCGAAATAGAGGCCAACATCAAGCTTCTACACAAAGTTGTACAGCAGTGAGCGGTCAGGGGTACAGATGGTGGAGGAGAACTTCCTCATGGACCTGCCAAAGCTCTCAGAGCAAGCGGCCAGGGAGTTGGACAGGGAGCTAATGCTGGCAGAGCTTCATGAGGCTCTCCAGAGGATGGAGAACAGCTGGACACCAGGTATAGATGGTCTCCCTGTTGAGTTCTACAACGCTTTCTGGACAGTTATAGGGCAGGATGTGCAGTGTGCTTCCACTGAGCTGCAGGAGGGCCGTCCTGACCCTACTGCCAAAAAAAGGAAACCTAGATGCCTGATGCCTGGTGTCACTACTGTGCACTGACAGAAAACTGCTCTCAAAAGCATTAGCCTCGAGACTGACTAAGGTAATGGAGCAGCTTATTCACAGAGACCAGACGTACTGTGTGCCTGAGAGGTCTATATATCGACAATGTACCTTTAATTCGTAAAAGGCATTTGAGCGGGGTGAGCATGAATACTTGTGGAAAGTGCTGGAAACCTTCAGGATCAACTCAGGTTTCGTAGTCATGATCAAAGTGTTGTACAGTGAAACTGAGAGTGTACTGAAGGGTAACAGTGGTTTATGTGCCCCTTTTAAGTGTACAGAGGTGTACGACAAGGTTGTTCTATGTCAGGTATGTTGTGTACTCGTGATTGATCCTCTTTTATGTAAACTGAGATCTCATCTGTCTGGTTTTTACATCCCACACAGCAAGGCGTATCTCAGCATATCGTCGCTGTCGGGCGGAAACCTCGTATGTCCAAATTTGGTCAATTTCATATTTTTTCACATATCGATGCTATTGGTCAGTCCCCACGTGGGTCTGTTATTTTTACAAGTTATTAACCAATCTAAAGTCTTGAAAATAGCTTGAGTGCAAATCTCATAACTCCATTGGACACTTCAACTGTCCACCTCTTCCTCACTCCGTGGGAGAGCTTCACGGCATATTTCTCCTCAAGAAGAGTCGCAACGAATCAACACGTCTTCTGAGGTAAATGTCTTCAAAACACTGGGCTCAAAGAAAAAAAAATCTTGACCCCCGCTAGTTCTGGTGCTCGTCTGAGGACAGGAATTTAGCGCAAGACAATCCACTGTAACGTGGACTAAACCCTGTGCACTGCAGATAAGGTACGGCGTTTTTTTAATTTCCTGAAAAATAACAGTTTTGGAGATACGAGGATTCCGTCTGACAGCGACGATATGTAAATGACCTGGTAGTTATGGCTATAAAGGTCACCTGGGGAAAAAGTGAAGCCATTTTAGTTGGAACAGGGGCCCTACAGGGGGCAAACGCTGGTCATCAACAACCTCCACACGTCATCCCTCTGGCACAAGCTGACATGCTTGAATCCAACAGCAAACCTGCTAGTGAACATTCAGGCCCTGATAGTGGACTTCTTCTGGGACGGTCTACACTGGATCCCTCAGAGTGTGCTCCATCTGCCCAAGGAGGAAGGAGGGCAGGGGCAGGTCCAGCTAACCAGCAGAGCAGCAGCATTCCACCTTCAGTATATCCAGAGGTTCCTCACTGGATCTAGAGACTTAGTAGCAGCAGTCTGAAGACTGGGGATGGACAGGACTATGTTCTTAATGGACACCAAATGGACATTCATTGAGTCTCTCTCTCTCTCTCTCTCTCTCTCTCTCTCTCTCTCTCTCTCTCTCTCTCACTCTCTGTTTCTCTCTCTCTCTCTCTCTCTCTCTCACTCCCGCTCTTTTTCATTTTACCCAAAATTCTCTACAAGTCCTTCAAAAAGATATCAGTGTAGTTTTAAAACATGACCCAGATACACTGATGAGGTGTAGGTGTGTAATAATTATGGCCACTTACCCATGTCAAACAGTAGAAAACCTATTACACACACACACACACACACACACACACACACACACACAGAGGATACCTATTTCAGACAGGCAGTTTGACAGCGAGGGGAAACACTGCACTCACCACTTAAACACATTTTAAGAGTCTGGATTCTCTCTACTGTCACTGTGTGTGTGTGTGTGTGTGTGTGTGTGTGTGTGTGTGTGTGTGTGTAATAGGAAAAAAGAAAAAACAGAAATGTGAAGTGAAACAACTTTAACATACATCTGTCATCACACACCTGTCTCTTGCACTCACTCACACACATGCACACACACAGTGGAGGGAGTTTCGTTTGTGTTTTTGATGTTGGTACAGGAACACATAAATTATGCATGTGCGTGTGAGAGAGGGAGAGAGAGAGAGAGAGAGAGAGAGAGAGAGAGAGAGAGCGAGAGAGAGAGAATGTATATGTGTGTGTGTGTGTGTCTGTGAGAGAGGTGTGTGTGTGTGTGTGTGTGAGAGAGAGAGAGGTGTGTGTGTGTGTGTGAGAGAGAGAGAGAGGTGTGTGTGTGTCTGTGAGAGAGAGGTGTGTGTGTGTGTGTGTGTGTGTGTGTGAGAGAGAGAGAGAGAGAGAGAGAGAGGTGTATGCATGTGTGTCTGTGAGAGAGAGGTGTGTGTGTGTGTGTCTGTGAGAGTGAGGCGTGTGTGTGTGTGTGTGTCTGTGAGAGAGAGGTGTGTGTGTGTGTGAGAGAGAGAGAGAGAGAGAGAGAGAGAGGTGTATGCGTGTGTGTCTGTGAGAGAGAGGTGTGTGTGTGTGTCTGTGAGAGTGAGGCGTGTGTGTGTGTGTGTGTGTGTCTGTGAGAGTGAGGCGTGTGTGTGTGTGTGTCTGTGAGAGTGAGGTGTGTGTGTGTGTGTGTGTGTGTGTGTAAGGTTTCAGCTGGATGTTTTTTTCTCTCTCTAGCTGCAGTGTGACGGTGTTTAATCTCTTCACACTGTTATGTATTTTCTTTATTAGTGTTTAATGGGTCAAACACATGCTACTTCCTGTACTGGTGTTTTAGCTCCGTCACACTGCAGAGTTTTATGTAGAACATCTAAATAAATTAGAAGGATTTAATAATAAATGAATTCTTTTATAAAAACAAAGGTTTGAACGTTTTCTCACACTGATTAAAATTTGTCTAGGCTTTAGATACTATAGATATTATATTCATCTATAGTCCACATGTCCTACTGAGTCACAGGGAACCTGAGTCTAAACCAGGAGGCTCGGGGCACAGGGCAGGACTTCACCCAGGACTTTAACCAGGACTATAACCAGGACTTTAACCAGGACTTTAACCAGGACTATAACCAGGACTTCACCCAGGACTTTAACCAGGACTTTAACCAGGACTTTAACCAGTACTTCACCCAGGACTTTAACCAGGACTTTAACCCGGACTATAACCAGGACTTCACCCAGGACTTTAACCAGGACTATAACCAGGACTTTAACCAGGACTTCACCCAGGACTTTAACCAGAACTTTAACCAGGACTTTAACCAGGACTATAACCAGGACTTCACCCAGGACTTTAACCAGGACTTCACTCAGGACTTTAACCAGAACTTTAACCAGGACTTTAACCAGGACTTCACCCAGGACTTTAACCAGGACTTCACCCAGGACTTTAACCCGGACTTTAACCAGGACTTTAACCAGGACTATAACCAGGACTTTAACCAGGACTATAACCAGGACTTCACCCAGGACTTTAACCAGGACTTTAACCAGGACTTCACCCAGGACTTTAACCCGGACTTTAACCAGGACTTCACCCAGGACTTTAACCAGGACTATAACCAGGACTTCACCCAGGACTTTAACCAGGACTATAACCAGGACTTTAACCAGGACTTTAACCAGGACTATAACCAGGACTTTAACCAGGACTATAACCAGGACTTTAACCAGGACTTTAACCAGGACTATAACCAGGACTTTAACCAGGACTTCACCGAGGACTTTAACCAGGACTTCACCCAGGACTTTAACCAGGACTTTAACCAGAACTTTAACCTGGACTTTAACCAGGACTTTAACCAGGACTTTAACTAGGACTATAACCTGGACTTCACCCAGGACTTTAACCAGGACTTTAACCAGAACTTTAACCAGGACTTTAACCAGGACTTTAACTAGGACTATAACCTGGACTTCACCCAGGACTTTAACCAGGACTTTAACCAGAACTTTAACCAGGACTTTAACCAGGACAGAACACCAGACTATCGCTGGGCACAATCACAAACACACACAAACACACACACAAAACACTGACACACACACACACACGCAGTTCGCATGTGTGTGTTTGTGTGTGTGTGTGTGTGTGTGTGTGTGTGTTTGTGTGTGTGTGTGTGTGTGTGTGTGTGTGTGTGTGTGTGTGTGTGTGTGTGTGTAAGTGTTGAATCCAGGCCCATAAGATTGTGCAGGCCAGAACAGAATGTTTTTCAGTGTGTGTTGAATTTGCATCAAACCTTCACATGTATCTCACATTTAAATCTTTCTTTCTGTTACACACACACATTCACACACATACACACAAACACACAGCCAATTTGTGACCTTAACACACTTAACAACACACCTCCATGTTACTCCAGTGTAATGTGTGGATTTGAGATAATACACACTTAATCTGAAACATACGTGTACGCACACACACAAGCACGCACACACACATGCACGCACACACACATGCACGCACACACACATGCACGCACACACACACGCACGCACGCACGCACACACACACAACGACACACAGATGAAGATGTGTATAAGCATGAACACACACACAGTGTAAAGCCCACACTTCCGTTTCTCTGTGTGATTTCTCTGTCCATCACATCACTCTGATCTCTTCCACATGTCCTGAATACATCTGACTCTCCTGTAATTCTCCACATTACAGAAGTCCCAGAAACCTTAAAGATAAAATACATTTGATACAAATCTAAATA
>NC_083485.1:372500-377500 GCF_030014155.1 Tachysurus vachellii | reverse complement strand
ACACAGTTATACAGTTACACAGTTATACAGTCACACAGTTATACAGTTACACAGTTATACAGTCACACAGTTATACAGTCACACAGTTATACAGTTACACAGTTATACAGTCACACAGTTATACAGTTATACAGTTATACAGTCACACAGTTATACAGTTACACAGTTATACAGTCACACAGTCACACAGTTACAGTCACACAGTTATACAGTTATACAGTCACACAGTTACAGTCACACAGTTACACAGTTATACAGTCACACAGTTACACAGTCACACAGTTATACAGTCACACAGTTATACAGTTACACAGTTATACAGTCACACAGTTATACAGTTATACAGTCACACAGTTATACAGTTATACAGTCACACAGTCACACAGTCACACAGTTATACAGTTACACAGTTATACAGTCACACAGTTACACAGTCACACAGTTATACAGTTACACAGTTATACAGTCACACAGTTATACAGTTATACAGTCACACAGTCACACAGTTATACAGTCACACAGTTATACAGTTATACAGTCACACAGTTATACAGTTACACAGTCACACAGTTATACAGTCACACAGTTATACAGTCACACAGTTATACAGTCACACAGTCACACAGTTACACAGTCACACAGTCACACAGTTATACAGTCACACAGTTATACAGTTACACAGTTATACAGTCACACAGTCACACAGTTATACAGTCACACAGTCACACAGTTATACAGTCACACAGTTATACAGTTACACAGTTATACAGTCACACAGTTATACAGTCACACAGTTATACAGTTACACAGTTATACAGTCACACAGTCACACAGTCACACAGTTATACAGTCACACAGTCACACAGTTATACAGTCACACAGTTACACAGTCACACAGTTACACAGTCACACAGTTATACAGTCACACAGTTACACAGACACACAATCACACAGTTACACAGTCACACAGTTATACAGTCACACAGTTACACAGTCACACGGTTATACAGTTATACAGTTACACAGTCACAGTTACACAGTCACAGTCACACAGTCACACAGTCACACAGTTATACAGTCACACAGTTATACAGTTACACAGTTATACAGTCACACAGTTATACAGTTACACAGTCACACAGTTACACAGTCACACAGTTATACAGTTACACAGTCACACAGTTACACAGTCACACAGTTATACAGTCACACAGTTACACAGTTACACAGTCACACAGTTACACAGTCACACAGTTATACAGTCACACAGTTACACAGTCACACAGTTATACAGTTACACAGTCACACAGTCACACAGTTACACAGTCACACAGTTATACAGTTACACAGTCACACAGACACACAATCACACAGACACACAATCACACAGTCACACAGTTACACAGTCACAGTTACACAGTCACAGTTACACAGTCACACAGTTATACAGTTACACAGTTATACAGTCACACAGTTATACAGTTACAGTCACACAGTTACACGGTCACACAGTTATACAGTCACACAGTTACACAGTCACACAGTTATACAGTTACACAGTCACACAGTCACACAGTTACACAGTCACACAGTTATACAGTTACACAGTCACACAGTTACACAGTTACACAGTCACACAGTTACACAGTTACACAGTCACACAGTTACACAGTCACACAGTCACACGGTTATACAGTTATACAGTTACACTGTTACACAGTCACACAGACACACAATCACACAGACACACAATCACACAGTCACACAGTTACACAGTCACACAGTTACACAGACACACAATCACACAGACACACAATCACACAGTCACACAGTCACACAGTTACACAGTCACACAGTTACACAGTCACACGGTTATACAGTTATACAGTTACACAGTCACAGTTACACAGTCACAGTTACACAGTCACACAGTCACACAGTTACACAGTCACACAGTTACACAGTCATACAGTTACACAGTTATACAGTTACACAGTTACACAGTCACACAGTCACACAGTCACACAGTCACACAGTCACACAGTCACACAGTTACACAGTTACAGTCACACAGTTACACAGTCACACAGTTACACAGTTATACAGTCACACAGTCACACAGTTACAGTCACACAGTTATACAGTCACACAGTTACACAGTTATACAGTCACACAGTTATACAGTCACACAGTTATACAGTCACACAGTTACACAGTTATACAGTCACACAGTCACACAGTTATACAGTCACACAGTTATACAGTCACACAATCACACAGTCACACAGTTACAGAGTCACACAGTTACACAGTCACACAGTCACACAGTCACACAATCACACAGTCACACATTTACACAGTTACACAGTCACACAGTCACACAGTTACACAATCACACAGTCACACAGTTACACAGTCACACAGTCACACAATCACACAGTCACACAGTTACACAGTTATACAGTCACACAGTTATACAGTCACACAGTTATACAGTTACACAGTCACACAGTCACACAGTTGTACAGTCACACAGTCACACAATCACACAGTTACACAGTTATACAGTCACACAGTCACACAGTTACACAGTCACACAGTTATAGTCACACAGTCACACAGTTATACAGTTATACAGTTACACAGTCACACAGTTATACAGTCACACAGTTATACAGTCACACAGTTATACAGTCACACAGTTATACAGTTATACAGTCACACAGTCGCACAGTTGTACAGTCACACAGTCACACAATCACACAGTTACACAGTTATACAGTCACACAGTTATACAGTCACACAGTTATACAGTCACACAGTCACACAGTTATACAGTCACACAGTTATACAGTCACACAGTTATACAGTCACACAGTCACACAGTTACACAGTTATACAGTCACACAGTTATACAGTCACACAGTTATACAGTCACACAGTCACAGTTATACAGTCACACAGTCACACAGTTATACAGTCACACAGTTATACAGTCACACAGTCATACAGTCACACAGTCGCACAGTCGTACAGTCACACAGTCACACAATCACACAGTCACACAGTTACACAGTTATACAGTCACACAGTTATACAGTCACACAGTTATACAGTCACACAGTTATACAGTCACACAGTCACACAGTCACACAGTTATACAGTCACACAGTTATACAGTCACACAGTCACACAGTCACACAGTTATACAGTCACACAGTTATACAGTCACACAGTTATACAGTCACACAGTCACACAGTCACACAGTTATACAGTCACACAGTTATACAGTCACACAGTTATACAGTCACACAGTCACACAGTTATACAGTCACACAGTGATCAATACATCAAATCATTTCATCATCAAAAATGTCATCAACTTACTACAATGAACCATTAAAATAATCCTGTCCAAACTCACTGTAACAGTCAGATGTGTGTGTGTGTGTGTGTGTCCTAAGATTAATTTAAATTTTCTCCGCAGGTAATCTCACCTTTCAGGACATTTATTCAATTGAATTCAAAATGTCTCTCTCTCACAAACACACACACACACACACAGACACACTATATTAACTCCACAGGCCTCCTGCTCATAAAGATATGTGAGTGAGACATGTTGAAACATGCAGAGAGAGAGAGAGAGTGTGTGTGTGTGTGTGTGTGTGTGTGTGTGTGTGTGTGTGTGTGTGAGAGAGAGAGAGAGAGAGAGAGAGAGAGAGAGAGAGAGAGAGAGAGAGAGAGAGAGAGAGAGAGAGAGAAAGAGAGAGAGAATGTGTGTGTTTGTGTGTGTGTGTGAGAGAGAGAGAGAGAGAGAGAGAGAGAGAGAGAGAGAGAGAAAGAGAGAGAGAATGTGTGTGTTTGTGTGTGTGTGTGTGTGTGTGTGAGAGAGAGAGAGAGAGAGAGAGAGAGAGAGAGAGAGAGAGAGAGAGAGAGAGAGAGAGAAAGTGAGACTAATGAGATTCTTGGATTTTTCAGTTGAAGAGTAAAAACCTTGATGTACACACACACACACACACACACACACACACACACACACACACACACACACACACACTCTCTCTCTCTCTCTCTCTCATGTGACAGATAACTACTTCTATAAACATTATATATTGGGGGGGTGAAGAATGGCTGTTTGAGTGGGGCGTGTGTGGGGGAGGGGTGATTATGGTTGCTAGGCGCTGGTATGATGTCACACAGATTGAGATGCATGGCAGCAGGCAGAGTGCCAGTCTCACCATTGCTGTGCCAACCTGTCACCGTGCCAACCACTAAGCAGTACAACTCAATTAGACACACACACACACTTAACATGATACACCATGTGATTCAATTATATGTAATAAAAATGTGATTCACGATTCAGCATTTACTACAGCCATAATAAAGTGTGTGTGTGTGTGTGTTCACAAACGCATTATAGCACCTCTCTGAGAACTCTAGAACCACACTAAAAACCAAAGAATTTGTGTGTGTGTGTGTGTGTGTGTGTGTGTGTGTGTGTGTGTGTGTGTGTGTGTGTGTGTGTGTAAGACTGATTAAAACATTTATTTTCCCTGTCACTAGTAACCTTTGAGCTGGCAAACCTGAGAAATCAGAAAAGTAATCTTCTCTCTCTGTGTGTCAGACACACACACACACACACACACACACACACACACACACACACACACAAACACACGGGAGTGCTTGATAGTCGAAACTGCTGATCTGGTATCTGTGAGTATAAAAGTTTACAGATAGGCACTTCCAGCATTTTACTTAAGGTGCTTTAAATACACAAACACTAAACACACACACAAACACACAAACACTAAACATACAAACACGCAAACACACAAACACTAAACATACAAACACACAAACACACAAACACTAAACACACAAACACTAAACACACAAACACTAAACACACAAACACTAAACACAGACAAACACACAAACACTAAACACACACAAACACACACACACACACAAAACACACATACAAATACTC
>NC_083485.1:352500-362500 GCF_030014155.1 Tachysurus vachellii | reverse complement strand
AGATAATAAAGACTCACACTGCAGATAATAAAGACTCACACTGCAGATAATAAAGACTCACACTGCAGATAATAAAGACTCACACTACAGATAATAAAGACTCACACTGCAGATAATAAAGACTCACACTGCAGATAATAAAGACTCACACTACAGATAATAAAGACTCACACTACAGATAATAAAGACTCACACTGCAGATAATAAAGACTCACACTGCAGATAATAAAGACTCACACTGCAGATAATAAAGACTCACACTGCAGATAATAAAGACTCACACTACAGATAATAAAGACTCACACTGCAGATAATAAAGACTCACACTACAGACGCTAAAGACTCACACTACAGATAATAAAGACTCACACTACAGATAATAAAGACTCACACTACAGATAATAAAGACTCACACTACAGATAATAAAGACTCACACTACAGATAATAAAGACTCACACTGCAGACGCTAAAGACTCACACTACAGATAATAAAGACTCACACTACAGATAATAAAGACTCACACTGCAGATAATAAAGACTCACACTACAGATAATAAAGACTCACACTGCAGATAATAAAGACTCACACTACAGATAATAAAGACTCACACTGCAGATAATAAAGACTCACACTGCAGACGCTAAAGACTCACACTACAGATAATAAAGACTCACACTGCAGATAATAAAGACTCACACTACAGATAATAAAGACTCACACTGCAGACGCTAAAGACTCACACTACAGATAATAAAGACTCACACTACAGATAATAAAGACTCACACTACAGATAATAAAGACTCACACTGCAGACGCTAAAGACTCACACTACAGATAATAAAGACTCACACTACAGATAATAAAGACTCACACTGCAGATAATAAAGACTCACACTGCAGACGCTAAAGACTCACACTACAGATAATAAAGACTCACACTACAGATAATAAAGACTCACACTGCAGATAATAAAGACTCACACTACAGATAATAAAGACTCACACTGCAGATAATAAAGACTCACACTACAGATAATAAAGACTCACACTACAGATAATAAAGACTCACACTGCAGACGCTAAAGACTCACACTACAGATAATAAAGACTCACACTACAGACGCTAAAGACTCACACTACAGATAATAAAGACTCACACTACAGATAATAAAGACTCACACTACAGATAATAAAGACTCACACTACAGATAATAAAGACTCACACTACAGATAATAAAGACTCACACTGCAGATAATAAAGACTCACACTGCAGATAATAAAGACTCACACTGCAGACGCTAAAGACTCACACTACAGATAATAAAGACTCACACTACAGATAATAAAGACTCACACTGCAGATAATAAAGACTCACACTACAGATAATAAAGACTCACACTGCAGATAATAAAGACTCACACTACAGATAATAAAGACTCACACTGCAGATAATAAAGACTCACACTGCAGACGCTAAAGACTCACACTACAGATAATAAAGACTCACACTGCAGATAATAAAGACTCACACTACAGATAATAAAGACTCACACTGCAGACGCTAAAGACTCACACTACAGATAATAAAGACTCACACTACAGATAATAAAGACTCACACTACAGATAATAAAGACTCACACTGCAGATAATAAAGACTCACACTGCAGACGCTAAAGACTCACACTGCAGATAATAAAGACTCACACTACAGATAATAAAGACTCACACTACAGATAATAAAGACTCACACTACAGATAATAAAGACTCACACTACAGATAATAAAGACTCACACTGCAGACGCTAAAGACTCACACTACAGATAATAAAGACTCACACTGCAGATAATAAAGACTCACACTACAGATAATAAAGACTCACACTGCAGATAATAAAGACTCACACTACAGATAATAAAGACTCACACTGCAGATAATAAAGACTCACACTGCAGACGCTAAAGACTCACACTACAGATAATAAAGACTCACACTACAGATAATAAAGACTCACACTGCAGATAATAAAGACTCACACTACAGATAATAAAGACTCACACTACAGATAATAAAGACTCACACTGCAGATAATAAAGACTCACACTACAGATAATAAAGACTCACACTGCAGATAATAAAGACTCACACTGCAGACGCTAAAGACTCACACTGCAGATAATAAAGACTCACACTACAGATAATAAAGACTCACACTACAGATAATAAAGACTCACACTACAGATAATAAAGACTCACACTGCAGATAATAAAGACTCACACTACAGATAATAAAGACTCACACTACAGATAATAAAGACTCACACTGCAGATAATAAAGACTCACACTGCAGACGCTAAAGACTCACACTACAGATAATAAAGACTCACACTGCAGATAATAAAGACTCACACTGCAGACGCTAAAGACTCACACTGCAGATAATAAAGACTCACACTACAGATAATAAAGACTCACACTACAGATAATAAAGACTCACACTGCAGATAATAAAGACTCACACTACAGATAATAAAGACTCACACTGCAGATAATAAAGACTCACACTGCAGACGCTAAAGACTCACACTACAGATAATAAAGACTCACACTGCAGATAATAAAGACTCACACTACAGATAATAAAGACTCACACTGCAGACGCTAAAGACTCACACTACAGATAATAAAGACTCACACTACAGATAATAAAGACTCACACTACAGATAATAAAGACTCACACTGCAGACGCTAAAGACTCACACTACAGATAATAAAGACTCACACTACAGATAATAAAGACTCACACTACAGATAATAAAGACTCACACTGCAGATAATAAAGACTCACACTACAGATAATAAAGACTCACACTGCAGACGCTAAAGACTCACACTACAGATAATAAAGACTCACACTACAGATAATAAAGACTCACACTACAGATAATAAAGACTCACACTACAGATAATAAAGACTCACACTGCAGATAATAAAGACTCACACTACAGATAATAAAGACTCACACTGCAGATAATAAAGACTCACACTACAGATAATAAAGACTCACACTACAGATAATAAAGACTCACACTACAGACGCTAAAGACTCACACTACAGATAATAAAGACTCACACTACAGATAATAAAGACTCACACTGCAGACGCTAAAGACTCACACTACAGATAATAAAGACTCACACTACAGATAATAAAGACTCACACTACAGATAATAAAGACTCACACTACAGATAATAAAGACTCACACTGCAGACGCTAAAGACTCACACTACAGATAATAAAGACTCACACTACAGATAATAAAGACTCACACTACAGATAATAAAGACTCACACTGCAGACGCTAAAGACTCACACTACAGATAATAAAGACTCACACTACAGATAATAAAGACTCACACTACAGATAATAAAGACTCACACTACAGATAATAAAGACTCACACTACAGATAATAAAGACTCACACTGCAGACGCTAAAGACTCACACTACAGATAATAAAGACTCACACTGCAGATAATAAAGACTCACACTACAGATAATAAAGACTCACACTACAGATAATAAAGACTCACACTACAGATAATAAAGACTCACACTACAGATAATAAAGACTCACACTACAGATAATAAAGACTCACACTACAGATAATAAAGACTCACACTACAGATAATAAAGACTCACACTGCAGACGCTAAAGACTCACACTACAGATAATAAAGACTCACACTACAGATAATAAAGACTCACACTACAGATAATAAAGACTCACACTACAGATAATAAAGACTCACACTACAGATAATAAAGACTCACACTGCAGATAATAAAGACTCACACTGCAGATAATAAAGACTCACACTACAGATAATAAAGACTCACACTGCAGATAATAAAGACTCACACTGCAGATAATAAAGACTCACACTGCAGACGCTAAAGACTCACACTGCAGACGCTAAAGACTCACACTACAGATAATAAAGACTCACACTACAGATAATAAAGACTCACACTGCAGACGCTAAAGACTCACACTACAGATAATAAAGACTCACACTACAGATAATAAAGACTCACACTACAGATAATAAAGACTCACACTGCAGACGCTAAAGACTCACACTACAGATAATAAAGACTCACACTACAGATAATAAAGACTCACACTACAGATAATAAAGACTCACACTACAGATAATAAAGACTCACACTGCAGACGCTAAAGACTCACACTACAGATAATAAAGACTCACACTACAGATAATAAAGACTCACACTGCAGATAATAAAGACTCACACTACAGATAATAAAGACTCACACTGCAGATAATAAAGACTCACACTACAGATAATAAAGACTCACACTACAGATAATAAAGACTCACACTGCAGATAATAAAGACTCACACTACAGATAATAAAGACTCACACTGCAGATAATAAAGACTCACACTACAGATAATAAAGACTCACACTGCAGATAATAAAGACTCACACTACAGATAATAAAGACTCACACTGCAGACGCTAAAGACTCACACTGCAGATAATAAAGACTCACACTACAGATAATAAAGACTCACACTACAGATAATAAAGACTCACACTACAGATAATAAAGACTCACACTACAGATAATAAAGACTCACACTACAGATAATAAAGACTCACACTACAGATAATAAAGACTCACACTACAGATAATAAAGACTCACACTGCAGACGCTAAAGACTCACACTACAGATAATAAAGACTCACACTGCAGACGCTAAAGACTCACACTACAGATAATAAAGACTCACACTACAGATAATAAAGACTCACACTACAGATAATAAAGACTCACACTGCAGACGCTAAAGACTCACACTACAGATAATAAAGACTCACACTACAGATAATAAAGACTCACACTGCAGATAATAAAGACTCACACTGCAGATAATAAAGACTCACACTACAGATAATAAAGACTCACACTGCAGATAATAAAGACTCACACTGCAGATAATAAAGACTCACACTGCAGATAATAAAGACTCACACTACAGATAATAAAGACTCACACTGCAGATAATAAAGACTCACACTACAGATAATAAAGACTCACACTGCAGACGCTAAAGACTCACACTGCAGACGCTAAAGACTCACACTGCAGACGCTAAAGACTCACACTACAGATAATAAAGACTCACACTACAGATAATAAAGACTCACACTGCAGATAATAAAGACTCACACTGCAGATAATAAAGACTCACACTACAGATAATAAAGACTCACACTGCAGATAATAAAGACTCACACTACAGATAATAAAGACTCACACTGCAGACGCTAAAGACTCACACTACAGATAATAAAGACTCACACTACAGATAATAAAGACTCACACTACAGATAATAAAGACTCACACTACAGATAATAAAGACTCACACTGCAGACGCTAAAGACTCACACTACAGATAATAAAGACTCACACTGCAGATAATAAAGACTCACACTACAGATAATAAAGACTCACACTACAGATAATAAAGACTCACACTACAGATAATAAAGACTCACACTACAGATAATAAAGACTCACACTGCAGATAATAAAGACTCACACTGCAGACGCTAAAGACTCACACTACAGATAATAAAGACTCACACTACAGATAATAAAGACTCACACTACAGATAATAAAGACTCACACTACAGATAATAAAGACTCACACTACAGATAATAAAGACTCACACTGCAGACGCTAAAGACTCACACTACAGATAATAAAGACTCACACTACAGATAATAAAGACTCACACTACAGATAATAAAGACTCACACTGCAGATAATAAAGACTCACACTACAGATAATAAAGACTCACACTACAGATAATAAAGACTCACACTGCAGATAATAAAGACTCACACTACAGATAATAAAGACTCACACTACAGATAATAAAGTCTCACACTGCAGATAATAAAGACTCACACTGCAGACGCTAAAGACTCACACTACAGACAATAAAGACTCACACTACAGATAATAAAGACTCACACTACAGATAATAAAGACTCACACTACAGATAATAAAGACTCACACTGCAGATAATAAAGACTCACACTACAGATAATAAAGACTCACACTACAGATAATAAAGACTCACACTACAGATAATAAAGACTCACACTACAGATAATAAAGACTCACACTACAGATAATAAAGACTCACACTGCAGATAATAAAGACTCACACTGCAGACGCTAAAGACTCACACTACAGATAATAAAGACTCACACTACAGATAATAAAGACTCACACTACAGATAATAAAGACTCACACTACAGATAATAAAGACTCACACTGCAGACGCTAAAGACTCACACGACAGATAATAAAGACTCACACTACAGATAATAAAGACTCACACTACAGATAATAAAGACTCACACTACAGATAATAAAGACTCACACTACAGATAATAAAGACTCACACTACAGATAATAAAGACTCACACTACAGATAATAAAGACTCACACTGCAGATAATAAAGACTCACACTGCAGATAATAAAGACTCACACTACAGATAATAAAGACTCACACTGCAGACGCTAAAGTCTCACACTGCAGACGCTAAAGACTCACACTACAGATAATAAAGACTCACACTGTAGATAATAAAGACTCACACTGCAGACGCTAAAGACTCACACTGCAGATAATAAAGACTCACACTGCAGATAATAAAGACTCACACTGCAGATAATAAAGACTCACACTGCAGATAATAAAGACTCACACTGCAGATAATAAAGACTCACACTGCAGACGCTAAAGACTCACACTACAGATAATAAAGACTCACACTGTAGATAATAAAGACTCACACTGCAGACGCTAAAGACTCACACTGCAGACGCTAAAGACTCACACTACAGATAATAAAGACTCACACTACAGATAATAAAGACTCACACTGCAGATAATAAAGACTCACACTGCAGATAATAAAGACTCACACTGCAGATAATAAAGACTCACACTGCAGATAATAAAGACTCACACTGCAGATAATAAAGACTCACACTGCAGATAATAAAGACTCACACTGCAGATAATAAAGACTCACACTGCAAACGCTAAAGACTCACACTGCAGATAATAAAGACTCACATTGCAGATAATAAAGACTCACACTGCAGATAATAAAGACTCACACTGCAGATAATAAAGACTCACACTGCAGATAATAAAGACTCACACTGCAGATAATAAAGACTCACACTGCAGATAATAAAGACTCACACTGCAGATAATAAAGACACACTGCAGACGCTAAAGACTCACACTGCAGACGCTAAAGACTCACACTACAGATAATAAAGACTCACACTGCAGATAATAAAGACACACTGCAGACGCTAAAGACTCACACTGCAGATAATAAAGACTCACACTACAGATAATAAAGACTCACACTGCAGATAATAAAGACTCACACTGCAGATAATAAAGACTGCAGATAATAAAGACACACTGCAGATAATAAAGACACACTGCAGATAATAAAGACACACTGCAGACGCTAAAGACTCACACCGCAGATAATAAAGACTCACACTGCAGATAATAAAGACTCACACTGCAGATAATAAAGACTCTGCAGATAATAAAGACTCACACTACAGATAATAAAGACTCACACTACAGATAATAAATACTCACACTGCAGATAATAAAGACTCACACTGCAAACACTAAAGACTCACACTGCAGATAATAAATACTCACACTGCAGATAATAAAGACTCACACTGCAGATAATAAAGACTCTGCAGATAATAAAGACTCACACTACAGATAATAAAGACTCACACTACAGATAATAAATACTCACACTGCAGATAATAAAGACTCACACTGCAGATAATAAAGACTCACACTGCAGATAATAAAGACTCACACTGCAGATAATAAAGACTCACACTGCAAACGCTAAAGACTCACACTACAGATAATAAATACTCACACTGCAGATAATAAAGACTCACACTAAAGATAATAAAGACTCACACTAAAGATAATAAAGACTCACACTAAAGATAATAAAGACTCATACTGCAAATGCTAAAGACTCACACTACAGATAATAAAGACTCACACTACAGATAATAAATACTCACACTGCAGATAATAAAGACTCACACTGCAGATAATAAAGACTCACACTGCAGATAATAAAGACTCACACTGCAGATAATAAAGACTCACACTGCAGATAATAAAGACTCACACTGCAGACGCTAAAGTCTCACACTGCAGATAATAAAGACTCACACTGCAGATAATAAAGACTCACACTACAGATAATAAAGACTCATACTGCAAATGCTAAAGACTCACACTACAGATAATAAAGACTCACACTGCAGATAATAAAGACTCACACTGCAGACGCTAAAGACTCACACTGCAGATAATAAAGACTCACACTGCAGATAATAAAGACTCACACTACAGATAATAAAGACTCACACTGCAGATAATAAAGACTCACACTGCAGATAATAAAGACTCACACTGCAGATAATAAAGACTCACACTGCAGATAATAAAGACTCACACTACAGATAATAAAGACTCACACTACAGATAATAAAGACTCACACTACAGATAATAAAGACTCACACTACAGATAATAAAGACTCACACTACAGATAATAAAGACTCACACTGCAGATAATAAAGACTCACACTACAGATAATAAAGACTCACTACAGATAATAAAGACTCACACTACAGATAATAAAGACTCACACTGCAGATAATAAAGACTCACACTGCAGACGCTAAAGACTCACACTGCAGATAATAAAGACTCACACTGCAGATAATAAAGACTCACACTACAGATAATAAAGACTCACACTGCAGATAATAAAGACTCACACTACAGATAATAAAGACTCACACTACAGATAATAAAGACTCACACTACAGATAATAAAGACTCACACTACAGATAATAAAGACTCACACTACAGATAATAAAGACTCACACTGCAGATAATAAAGACTCACACTACAGATAATAAAGACTCACACTACAGATAATAAAGACTCACACTACAGATAATAAAGACTCACACTACAGATAATAAAGACTCACACTGCAGATAATAAAGACTCACACTACAGATAATAAAGACTCACACTACAGATAATAAAGACTCACACTGCAGATAATAAAGACTCACACTGCAGACGCTAAAGACTCACACTGCAGATAATAAAGACTCACACTGCAGATAATAAAGACTCACACTACAGATAATAAAGACTCACACTGCAGATAATAAAGACTCACACTACAGATAATAAAGACTCACACTACAGATAATAAAGACTCACACTACAGATAATAAAGACTCACACTACAGATAATAAAGACTCACACTACAGATAATAAAGACTCACACTGCAGATAATAAAGACTCACACTACAGATAATAAAGACTCACACTACAGATAATAAAGACTCACACTACAGATAATAAAGACTCACACTACAGATAATAAAGACTCACACTACAGATAATAAAGACTCACACTACAGATAATAAAGACTCACACTACAGATAATAAAGACTCACACTACAGATGTTAACTTAAAGACATATTTTTCTCCCTGTTTATCTGACTCTCTCTCTCTCTGTCCGTCTCTCTGTATAACGAGGCTACATGGGGATTAGTAGACGACTGAATGGCACCAATTAAACACTGAATACATCAGCCATGCAAATCAGTCCCATTCTCACACACACACACACACACACACACACACACACACACACACACACACACACAGCATTCCGAGAGCGGTCTGAGATCACATGATTTGGCATTTGTCCTGAAATCCACAATGCACAGCATCACACACACACACACACACACACACAC
>NC_083485.1:330000-335000 GCF_030014155.1 Tachysurus vachellii | reverse complement strand
CACCGTGTCAGGCCGGCATCCTGAACATGCTGCAGTTTAAACACACAGGAGTGTTGGAGCGTAATTTCTTTTATTTATGGCTGTAAAAACATCAGAGCTGCAGATGCACTGCACAGAGACATGAAGCAATCTCTCTGTTTAGTGTGTGTTTGTTGTGTGTTTGTTGTATATTTTGTGTATGGTGTGTGTTTGGTGTGTGTTGTGTGTATGCTATGTGTTTGGTGAGTGTTGTGTGTTTGGTGAGTGTTGTGTGTTTGGTGTGTGTTGTGTGTTTGATGTGTGTTGTGTGTTGTGTGTATGGTGTGTGTTTGGTGTGTGTTGTGTGTGTGGTGTGTGTTTGATTTGTGTTGTGTGTATGGTGTGTGTTTGGTGAGTGTTGTGTGTTTGGTGAGTGTTGTGTGTGTGGTGTGTGTTTGATTTGTGTTGTGTGTATGGTGTGTGTTTGGTGAGTGTTGTATGTTTGGTGTGTGTTGTGTGTATGGTGTGTGTTGTGTGTATGGTGTGTGTTTGGTGTGTGTTGTGTGTTTGGTGTGTGTTGTGTGTTTGGTGTATGTTTGGTGTGTGTTGTGTGTTTGGTGTGTGTTGTGTGTTTGGTGTATGTATGGTGTGTGTTGTGTGTATGTTTGGTGTGTGTTGTGTGTTTGGTGTGTGCTTGTTGTTTGTTTGGTGTGTGTGGTGTATATTTGGTGTGTGTTGTGTGTTTGGTGTATGTTTGGTGTGTGTTGTGTGTTTGGTGTGTGTTTGGTGTGTGTTTGGTGTGTGTTGTGTGTTTGGTGTGTGCTTGTTGTTTGTTTGGTGTGTGTTTGGTGTGTGTTTGTTTTCTGTTTGGTTCTGTGCGGTGGGTCTGGTTCTAGATAAAACTGTGTACTAATCAGCACATTTCTTACACTAGTGTGTGAGGCTGAGACACAGCTCGGGTGTAGGCTGAGTTATTAATAAAAGAAACCATTATGTAAGGAATAAAACAGTGTGTGTGTGTGTGTGTGTGTGTGTGTGTGTGTGTGTGTGTGTGTGTGTTTCCTTATTTCCATTTAAATTGTTTAATTAACTTGGAGGAAGTCAATGTGTAACAAAGACTTCATCCATACCAAAGCACACACACACAATACACACAATGCACACAATACACACCATCCTGCTGCTCTGTGTGTGTGTGTGTGTGTGTGTGTGTGTGTGTGTGTGTGTGTGTGTGTGTGTGTGTGTGTGTGTGTGTGTGAACATCTTACATCTGCTGCTGTCACATGCTGAGGGTGTGTTTTGTAATGAATTTGATTTGAAGTGTTCGTTTTCTGTTACACACACACATAATTTCACACAGTCTCTCTCTTTCTGTTTTACACACACACAAACACACACACACAAACACACACACAAACACACACATTCCTCAGTAATCTGATTCTGCTTTTTCTAAACTGTGTTTCTTCTGCAGCTGTAGCATTTCACAGATAAGATGCTATCAGATGAAGCATGCCCTGGTGTGTGTGTGTGTGTGTGTGTGTGTGTGTGTGTGTGTGTGTGTGTGTGTGTGTGTGAGAGAGAGACAGAGAGAGATAGTGTCATGATACATGTGCTGATATGATCACATGGGGAGTGTTTTGGTGAACAGTAGCAGATGTTTTGGCTGATGTCAATACAGGAGACACAAGTGTACACACACACACACACACACTATAATTTTATAACACAACTGTATAATACAGTACAAGTATAATTAAAAATAATAAAAGCACACAATGAAAACTCTTAAACATAGAAACGGCGCTCACTTATATCTGTGTGTGTGTGTGTGTGTGTGTGTGTGTGTGTGTGTGTGTGTGTGTGTGAGTGTGTGAGAGTGTGTGTGTGTGTGAGTGTGTGTGTGTGTGCGTTTGTGTGTGTGTGTGCGTGCGTGTGTGTGTGTGTGAGAGAGAGAGTGTGTGTGTGTGTGTGTGTGTGCGTGAGTGTGTGAGAGTTTGTGTGTGCGTGCGTGTGTGCGTGTGTGTGTGTGTGTGTGAGAGTGTATGTGTGTGTCTATGAGAATGTTCCTCCTCTGTAACAGGAGCCCTGCGTGACTGTCCTGTTTCGTCACCACCTGTCACTCAAACGTGACCCTGTCGCCCCAGGGTATGGACCCTGTGTGTGTGTGTGTGTGTGTGTGAGTGTGTGTGTGTGTGTGTGTGTGTGTGTAGGCAGGGAGCATTCTGTCCTTACATCTTTACCATATGGTGTTTTCATGTGCAGATTTGTATAAAACACTCACAGAGTCCACATCTTGTGTTGACAGCAGTGTGTTACAGTTTACATGAATTACAAATGATTTATTTATTGTTTACTCTGGACGTCTCTCACACTAACACAATGGAGCAGGATGCCTGATTAACACACACATTACAACAACACAACAACACAACATCACAACAACACAACATGACATCACAGACTAATCTGCATCTTTATTGATTCAAATCAAGAGGAAGGATTAGTAAGTAAGTATGAAGATAGAATAGAGTTTTAGAGTAGATTAAAGTCTGGTCACAGCACCACAAACAATATTTACACAAAGCACACACACTCTTCATCATACACACCCACACACACCCACACACACACTCTTCACCACACACCCACAAACACACTCTTCATCATACACACCCCACACACCCGCACACACACTCTTCATCACAAACACACCACACACCCACACACACACTCTTCACCACACACAGCACACACACACACTCTTCATCACACCACACACCCACACACACACTCTTCATCACAAACACACCACACACCCACACACACACTCTTCACCACACACCACACACACACACTTTTCATCACACCACACACCCACACACACACTCTTCATCACAAACACACCACACACCTGCACACACACTCTTCACCCCACACACCCACACACACACTCTTCACCACACACACCCCACACACCCGCACACACTCTTCACCACACACCCGCACACACACTCTTCACCACACACACCGGCACACACACTCTTCACCACACACACTCCGTGTTGTTCTGTGTAGCACCACAGTCCTGGTCTTACTTTACTGTGTACTGCATCAGATATATATGGTTAAAATGACAATAAAAGATTATTGACATTTAAATTATTCTAGAAATTACAGACAGTTTGAAAAAGTCATTGCTAAGAGACAGAAAAACTCAATTTAAAAGAAAATATCAACATGAAGAAAGTTTAAAACCTAAAACACTGTCAGTGATCTGAGAGGATCAATAGTGATTGGGTGAGAGGATCAATAGTGATCAGTGATTGGGTGAGAGGATCAATAGTGATCAGTGATTGGGTGAGAGGATCAATAGTGATCAGTGATTGGGTGAGAGGATCAATAGTGATCAGTGATTGGGTGAGAGGATCAATAGTGATCAGTGATTGGGTGAGAGGATCAAGTTGTACTGATCTAAAATCCAAAAGCACTACACTGAAATTTACAGTTCTACCTCAGAGCTCCAGAAACACACTGAAAATAAAAGAATGTAGTAAAGCTAAACACTCAGCTCAGCCTTTCACTCATTACCTCAGCTCTGTTCCTGTGTGTGTGTGTGAGAGAGAGAGAGAGAGAGAGAGAGAGAGAGAGAGAGAGAGAGAGAGAGAGAGAGAGAGAGAGAGAGAGCTCATTAGTGGGTGCAGTTAGCCGTAGCTAAGTGGTGCAGTGTGTGAATGAATGGAGCCGCCCGGTCTCTCAGCCACACCTTTAAGAGACTCTCTCTGTGTGTGTGAGAGAGAGGAAAAGAGAGAGAGAGAGAGTGTGTGTGTGTGTGTGAGAGAGAGAGAGAGAGAGAGAGAGAGAGAGAGAGAGAGAGAGAGAGAGAGAGAGAGAGAGAGAGAGAGCACTAATTAGCTTCTATTTTCCTGGAAGCAGACTTTACTGTGAGAACGTTGGGTGCATAGTGTCTTTCTTCATACAACTATAAGAGCAGAGTGTGTGTGTGTGTGTGTGTGTGTCTGTGTGTGTGTGTGTGTGTGTGTGTGTGTGTGATAGAGAGAAAGTGTGTGAAAGAGAGCTATTCAATATACAAGTGCACCGGATAACGAGGCTAATGAGCTAAGCAGAAGGACAGAGAGAGAGAGGTGAAAGATAAAGAGATGGATGGAGAGGCAGTTAGTTAACAAGCCTGTGAGACAGACAGACAGACAGAGAGACAAACAGAGAGACAGACAGGTTGAAGTGTATAGCTGTTGTTTTGTCCTGGTAAAACAGATGTAAATTAGATATGCCCCCCACCCCTCCCCCCCTTTGAATGGTTTGGGTGTGTTGTCCCGCCCCCATCAACATGAGTGACAGCTGGGTGTGTGTTAGTTTAGATAAAGACATTTTATCAGCTCCTGTCAGCCTGTGGGAACTTTATTAACCACACACACACACACACACACACACACACACACACACACACTTCCCCAAAGTCTATCACCCGATTGAGTTGTTTAACATGACTGTCTCTCTCTCTCTCTCTCTCTCTCTCTCTCTCTCTCTCAAACACTTGTATGTACATGCACACACGCACACACACACACACACACACACACACACACACACACACACACTTCAGTCACTTCAGTTATTAATTCAGATATTAATTGAATGGAAATCCTGCATGATTTCTCTCTCTCTCTGTCTCTCTCTCTCCCTCTCTCTCTCTCTCTATTGAAGAAAAAAGTCCAAAAGTATTTGTTGTAAAAGTATGTAATAATCTTTTATAATATACTAATATAGGGGTCACGGTGTCTTAGTGGTTAGCACGTTCGCCTCACACCTCCAGGGTTGGGGGTTCGATTCCCACCTCCACCTTGTGTGTGTGGAGTTTGCATGTTCTCCCCGTGCCTCGGGGGTTTCCTCCGGGTACTCCGGTTTCCTCCCCCGGTCCAAAGACATGCATGGTAGGTTGATTGGCATCTCTGGAAAATTGTCCGTAGTGTGTGATTGTGTGAGTGAATGAGAGTGTGTGTGTGTGTGTGTGTGTGCCCTGT
>NC_083485.1:315000-317500 GCF_030014155.1 Tachysurus vachellii | reverse complement strand
TAGGAGTGACGAGGATGGACAGGATTAGGAAGGAGCACATCAGAGGGACAGCTCAGTTTGGTTGTTTTAGGGACAAGGACAGAGAGACTAGATTGAGATGGTTTGGACATGTACAGAGGAGGGAGATGGTTATATTGGTAGAAGGATGTTGGAGATGGAGCTGCAGGTAAGAGGTCGAGGAAGGACAAAGAGGAGATATATGGGTGTGTTAAATGAGGACATGAAGGTAACTGGTGTGAGAGTCGAGGATGATGAAAGTAAAGTGAAAGTGACGTGACATACGGTTAAGTACGGTGACACATACTCAGAATTTGTTCTCTGCATTTAACCCATCCAAAGTGCACACACACACAGTGAACATACACACACACCGTGAACACACACCCGGAGCAGTGAGCAGCCATTTATGCTGCGGCACCCGGGGAGCAGTTGGGGGGTTTGGTGCCTTGCTCAAGGGCACCTCAGTCGTGGTATTGCCGGCCCGAGACTCGAACACACAACCTTAGGGTTAGGAGTCAAACTCTCTAACCATTAGGATAAAGTTAGGTGGAGACAGATGATTCACTATGGAGACCCCTAACGGGAAAAGACCAAAGGAGATTGGATTAAATTACATTGTTCTAGATTGTGATCAATTCCTGTTTGAATGAGAGAGGGAGAGAGAGAGAGAGAGAGAGAGAGAGAGATAAAGACAGTGCTGTCTGACTGAAACCTGCACTAACTGGATTTATCTAATCTAATTTCATTTCACTGTTAGAGACAGAAAGACAGAGAAACAGTTGTAATGTCTCACATTGTCACTAGATAATTAATGATCATTTCATCACTGTAGTATGTGTGTGTGTGTGTGTGTGTGTGTGTGTGTGTATCTGTGTGAGTGTCTCTGTGTGGCATCTTCAACAACCTCTAATGCAAAGGTCCATTAAAGTGTGTGTGTGGTGTGTGTGTGTGGTGTGTGTGCCTGTGTATGTGTGTGTACCTGTGTGTGTGTACCTGTGTATGTGTGTGCGTACCTGTGTGTGTGTCTGTGTGTGCGTGTGTGTATGTCTGTGTGTGTATGTGTGTGTACCTGTGTATGTGTGTGTACCTGTGTGTGTGTGTATGTGTGTGTATGTGTGTGTGTATGTGTGTGTACCTGTGTATGTGTGTGTGTGTCTGTGTGTGTATGTGTGTGTGTGTGTGTGTACCTGTGTGTGTGTGTGTGTCTGTGTGTGTGTATGTGTCTGTGTGTGTATATGTGTGTGTATATGTGTGTGTGTCTGTGTGCGTATGTGTGTGTGTCTGTGTGTGTGTATGTGTGTGTACCTGTGTGTGTGTGTCTGTGTGTGTATGTCTGTGTGTGTATGTGTGTGTGTACCTGTGTATGTGTCTGTGTGTGTATATGTGTGTGTATGTGTGTCTGTGTGTGAGTGTACCTGTGTGTGTGTGTCTGTGTGTGTATGTGTGTGTCTGTGTGTGTATATGTGTGTGTCTGTGTGTGTATGTGTGTGTGTGTACCTGTGTGTGTGTGTGTCTGTGTGTTTATGTCTGTGTGTGTATGTGTGTGTATATGTGTGTGTGTGTACCTGTGTGTGTACCTGTGTGTGAGTGTGTATGTGTGTGTGTACCTGTGTGTGTGTATGTCTGTGTGTGTGTACCTGTGTATGTGTGTGTGTATATGTGTGTGTGTGTACCTGTGTGTGTGTATATGTGTGTGTACCTGTGTATGTGTGTATATGTGTGTGTGTACCTGTGTGTGTGTACCTGTGTGTGTGTGTGTATATATGTGTGTGTATGTGTGTATGTCTGTGTGTGTATGTGTGTGTGTACCTGTGTATGTGTGTATATGTGTGTGTGTGTGTACCTGTGTGAGTGTGTATGTGTGTGTGTACCTGTGTGTGTGTATGTGTGTGTACCTGTGTGTGTGTGTATATGTGTGTGTGTGTACCTGTGTGTGAGTGTGTATGTCTGTGTGTGTATATGTGTGTGTACCTGTGTGTGTGTGTGTACCTGTGTGTGTGTGTGTCTGTGTGTATGACTGTGTATATGTGTGTGTGTACCTGTGTGTGTGTGTACCTGTGTGTGAGTGTGTATGTGTGTGTGTGTGTACCTGTGTGTGTGTGTACCTGTGTGTGAGTGTGTACCTGTGTGTGAGTGTGTATGTCTGTGTGTGTATATGTGTGTGTGTACCTGTGTGTGTGTGTGTACCTGTGTGTGTGTGTGTCTGTGTGTGTATGACTGTGTGTATGTGTGTGTGTGTGTGTCTGTGTGTGTATGACTGTGTGTATATGTGTGTGTACCTGTGTGTGTGTGTATGTCTGTGTGTGTATATGTGTGTGTGTGTGTACCTGTGTGTGTGTGTGTGTACCTGTGTGTGTGTGTGTCTGTGTGTGTATGACTGTGTGTATGTGTGTGTGTACCTGTGTGTGTGTGTGTGTACCTGTGTGTGTGTGTATGACTGTGTGTATGTGTGTGTGTGTACCTGTGTGTGTGTGTCTGTGTGTGTATGACTGTGTGTATG
>NC_083485.1:282500-307500 GCF_030014155.1 Tachysurus vachellii | reverse complement strand
GTGTGTGTGTGAGACAGTGTGTGTGTGAGAGACAGTGTGTGAGTGTGAGACTGTGTGTGAGTGTGAGACTGTGTGTGTGTGAGACAGTGTGTGAGTGTGAGACAGTGTGTGTGTGTGAGACAGTGTGTGAGTGTGAGACAGTGTGTGAGTGTGAGACTGTGTGTGAGTGTGAGACTGTGAGTGTGAGACTGTGTGTGTGAGTGTGAGACTGTGTGTGAGTGTGAGACTGTGTGTGTGTGAGACAGTGTGTGTGTGTGAGACTGTGTGTGTGAGTGTGAGACTGTGTGTGTGAGTGTGAGACTGTGTGTGTGTGTGAGACTGTGTGTGTGAGTGTGAGACTGTGTGTGTGTGAGACAGTGTGTGAGTGTGAGACTGTGTGTGTGTGTGAGACTGTGTGTGTGTGAGACTGTGTGTGTGTGTGTGAGACTGTGTGTGAGTGTGAGACTGTGTGTGTGAGTGTGAGACTGTGTGTGTGAGTGTGAGACTGTGTGTGTGTGAGACAGTGTGTGAGTGTGAGACTGTGTGTGTGTGAGACTGTGTGTGAGTGTGAGACAGTGTGAGTGTGAGACTGTGTGTGAGTGTGAGACTGTGTGTGTGTGAGACTGTGTGTGAGTGTGAGACTGTGTGTGTGTGAGACAGTGTGTGTGTGAGAGACAGTGTGTGTGTGAGAGACAGTGTGTGAGTGTGAGACTGTGTGTGAGTGTGAGACTGTGTGTGTGTGAGACAGTGTGTGAGTGTGAGACAGTGTGTGTGTGTGAGACAGTGTGTGAGTGTGAGACAGTGTGTGAGTGTGAGACTGTGTGTGAGTGTGAGACTGTGAGTGTGAGACTGTGTGTGTGAGTGTGAGACTGTGTGTGTGTGTGAGACAGTGTGTGTGTGAGACAGTGTGTGTGTGTGAGACAGTGTGTGAGTGTGAGACTGTGTGTGTGTGAGACAGTGTGTGAGTGTGAGACTGTGTGTGTGTGAGACAGTGTGTGTGTGTGAGACTGTGTGTGAGTGTGAGACTGTGTGTGTGTGTGTGAGACAGTGTGTGAGTGTGAGACAGTGTGTGTGAGTGTGAGACTGTGTGTGTGAGTGTGAGACTGTGTGTGTGTGTGAGACAGTGTGTGAGTGTGAGACAGTGTGTGAGTGTGAGACTGTGTGTGTGTGAGACAGTGTGTGAGTGTGAGACTGTGTGTGTGTGAGACAGTGTGTGTGTGTGAGACAGTGTGTGAGTGTGAGACTGTGTGTGAGTGTGAGACTGTGTGTGTGTGTGTGAGACAGTGTGTGAGTGTGAGACAGTGTGTGTGAGTGTGAGACTGTGTGTGTGTGTGAGACAGTGTGTGAGTGTGAGACAGTGTGTGAGTGTGAGACTGTGTGTGTGTGAGACAGTGTGTGAGTGTGAGACTGTGTGTGTGTGAGACAGTGTGTGTGTGTGAGACAGTGTGTGTGTGAGACAGTGTGTGTGTGAGACAGTGTGTGAGTGTGAGACTGTGTGTGTGTGAGACAGTGTGTGTGTGTGAGACAGTGTGTGTGTGAGACAGTGTGTGTGTGAGACAGTGTGTGAGTGTGAGACAGTGTGTGTGAGTGTGAGACTGTGTGTGTGTGAGACAGTGTGTGTGTGTGAGACAGTGTGTGAGTGTGAGACAGTGTGTGTGTGTGTGAGACAGTGTGTGAGTGTGAGACTGTGTGTCTGCAGAGTAAACAGTAGAGTTCCTGACACTAGCTCCTTCACCAGCTAGGCAGCCTACATGCCAACAGGTATTGATGATGTGCCTTTTAAGTTTCTCTTCTTCTGTCAGGAAAATTCAGCCTAGAGTTTGGGAAGGAAACCGAACTGATGTGAGTGACGTGCTTTTACTGAGTGTGCTCCATATGGCCTCTGAGCCGCGAGTGTACTACTGAGTGATCACTAATGAGGGATCATACACATCAAACAGGTGGAGAGAGAGAGAGAGAGAGAGAGAGAGAGAGAGAGAGAGAGAGAGAGAGAATTTGCCTGCATTTAATAGCACAGTTGTTAACAGCTGCATCTGTTTAAAGCTCGAGCCAACACACAGATGTGTGTGTGTGTGTGTGTGTGTGTGTGTGTGTGTGCACGAGCGGGAGAAAGTGCATGTTTGGGGACATGATGTAGAAAGAAGTTTGGGATTGAAGTCAGAAATGATGGAGGAATGAACACGTTAAACACATACACACACAGATACACACACAGATACACATACAGATACACACACACAGATACACACACAGATACACATACACAGATACACATACAGATACACACACACAGATACACACACAGATACACATACACAGATACACATACACAGATACACATACAGATAGACACACAGATAGACACACTCACACACAGATACACACACACACAGATACACACACACAGATACACATACAGATAGACACACAGATAGACACACTCACACACAGATACACACACACACAGATACACACACACAGATACACATACAGATAGACACACAGATAGACACACTCACACACAGATACACATACACACAGATACACACAGATAGACACACTCACACCGATACACACACAGATACACACACACAGATACACATACAGATACACATACACAGATACACACACAGATAGACACACAGATAGACACACTCACACACAGATACACACACACACAGATACACACACACAGATACACATACAGATAGACACACAGATAGACACACTCACACACAGATACACACACACACAGATACACACACACAGATACACATACAGATAGACACACAGATAGACACACTCACACACAGATACACATACACACAGATACACACAGATAGACACACTCACACCGATACACACACAGATACACACACAGATACACACACACACAGATACACACACAGATACACACACAGATACACACAGATAGACACACTCACACAGATACACACACACACAGATAGACACACTCACACACAGATACACATACACACAGATACACACAGATAGACACAGATAGACACACTCACACCGATACACACACAGATACACACACAGGTACACACACAGATATATACACACACACACAGATACACACACAGATACACACGCAGATACACACAGATAGACACACTCACACAGATACACACACACACAGATAGACACACTCACACACAGATACACACTCACACATAGACACACACACAGATACACACACACCGATACACACATACCGATAGACACACAGTTACACACACACACACAGATACACACTTACACACAGATACACACACAAACACACACAGATACACACACTCACACTTATAGACACACAGATACACACACACAGATACACACACACACACACAGATACACACTTACACACAGTTACACACACACACACACAGACACACACAGATACACACACACCGATAGACACACTCACACTGATAGACACACAGATACACACACAAACACACACAGATACACACTTACACAGATACAAAAAACTGCTAAATTCATTTCCTTTAATTCATTATAACATACTATTCCATTTGTCCACGTGTCCAACAGCATGCTTCAGCTTGGTGCTAAAAGGTCACAGCAGGGTCAGAGGACACATGGACTTCCTGCTGCACAGCTAATGTTAATGCTCTGGAGTTCAGATTATCCACAACAGGAACATGACAACACACCACTGCAGTTGTGAAATTTTATTAAGTGTAAAATACATCAGCTGATGCTAACAGAAATGTAGCATAAACCCAAGGAACACACCAGCTAGCTAACCTTAGCATCATCTAACATTAGCAGGTCATTTTTGTTCTGTGTACTGAATCACCAAATTCACTGCAATATTTTGTTTATTTTTTCTCATGACTCCCAGTGGTTGCCATGCCGACCCCCTACAGTGAAACACTACAGAGTTACAGGTGTTAGCATGTTAGCATGCAGTGTTTGTTCTGAGTGTGTGAATGGTTTTAGAGCTCAGAAGGTTCACTGGTGCTCGTGATGTGCTGAAGAGCCTTACAGAATAAACACAGGTTTGTGAATCATTTGTCACTCTCAGCTTCCAGAACTTTCTTTCTAGTTTCATCGGGGAGGGACATTCAGCAGAAAGAGTGTGTGTGTGGTTGTGGTTGTGTGTTTGTAGAGATAGTGTTTGTGAAAGTGTGTCTTTTGAGAACAAGTCATTCTTCATGGTTATTTGAGTCCTTTTGTGTTTATATGTGTTGCATTTGGCAAGACAAACAAAAGGATGGGTGAACTGTGTGTGTGTGTGTGTGTGTGTGTGGGTGTGTGTTAGAGTGAGATATCTTCTTTCCCTAAGATAACTCAAGTGAGTTTATGAAGTATTTGTGATGGTCCTCTGAGAATCTTATTGAGTAGAACTTTAATTGAGTCCATGTGCTGCGACAAAACTGTGTGTGTGTGTGTGTGTGTGTGTAAGACCTGTGAGCAATCCTGTCTGTATTCCCATCAGTTAGTTCTTGTGAAGTTTGTGGTGTGTGGCATCTCTGTTCCAGAACACACACACACACACACACATAATAACACACACATATGATGACCTGTCTGCACTGAGAGGAAGTTTTTACCTTACCATTTGTGTGATGAAGCTGATAAACACAATGTAATCTAAGGGACTTTATTGACTGTGTGTGTGTGTGTGCGTACGCGTACGTGTGTGTGAATGCGTGCACGTTTGTGTGTGCTTGTGTTCCCTCTAATCTGAGATACACACTCTGGAGTCCGTCACACTCGTACACACTCCACTGCAGAAGTATGTTGTGACCCTCAGTTTTTACTTTGCAGTGTCAGTAAATCAGATGTCGTCTTACAGCAGCACTGTTCTCAGTGTCTGAGTCTCTGCTCACAGACTTCACACATTCTCACTTCCTGTGTGTACATGTTTCTGACACCGAGCTTCAGAATGATCTCCAGTGTATGTCTGTGTACACACACGTGTGTGCTGGTGTCTAACAGGAGAACAAACAAGTTCACTTCTCATATAAAAGTCTCCAGAGTCTCACACTCCATGTTCCTGGGTTAGACTCGGGACCCCTGGCAGCCCCGTGGCCTCAGGAGGTGTTCCAGTCACTGATCAGTGATGAACTGGGGGGAGGAGCTGATGGAGATGATGAGGTGCAGCACTTTGATAGCTGGAATGTGAAAATGAGGAGAGTTCTGAATTAGTTTCCTGCTGCAACAGAAAGTCATTAGTGCAGTGACCTCAGCAGGAGAGAAACATTCTGGAGAACCTCTGGAGGTTGTGAACCAGGTGGCACCAGCAAGAAGGAAATTGCAGCAGGATCTGTTAGTTTGTGTAATGAGACGAGTTGTGAGTGATGATGATGATGGTGATGATGATGATGATGATGATGGAGAAGTGTATCAAAGGAGAGTTTTTATCAGCTCTCTCATGTCAGAACTCAAAGTGTGACTCCATCCAGAGAGACATCAGAAAGACAGTCTGATCTACTAGATTTAGATTCGATACAAAGGGAGAACAAGACAGGACCTAATGTTGAACCATGGGGAGATGATTCGGAGAAGCAGGAGGAGGAGCTTATGGGCTTCACGATGGCAAGAGGAGGAGCTTATGGGTCTTCTATGTAGAACGGTGTGCTTTTCTAACAGAGAAGATTCCTTGCAACCCTTTAAAAGTAAAGAAGTGTCCACATAACACTCATTATGACTTTTAGCATCATGGAGCCTCAGATCCTCTTCTATACTTATGTCTGTTGCTGCCTCACTTTAAAGCCAGACCCCGCCCCCTTTACCCTAATAGGGCGTGGCCTCTGAGCCTGTCAGGTCCAGTATTTTCCATATGGGCGACACATGGCACAGCATAAAAACAATAATAATAAATATATGTATATTTTAAAGAAAGTGTTTGTGATGCCTTATGATACAGAAAGAATGTGTGTGTGTGTGTGTGTGTGTGTGTGTGTGTGTGTAGACTCATTTGTGTGTGTTTGTGTTGGCTTGTGTTCTAAGGCTGATATTAAAAGAAAATGAGTGATGGTGTGTGTGTGTGTGTGTGTGTGGAGGTTGTTATGGTTGAATGGTTTTGATTAGAGAATGTTCTCAGGGTTTTACATGATTCCCCCCTCCCCCTTTCTCTCTCTCCCTCTCTCTGTGATGGATGGATGGATGTGTTTGAGTGTGTGTTATTCAGGCTGTTAAACAGATGTGTAAACTCACTCTCTCTCGTTGTATTTGATGTGGGTTTTGCGGTTTGTCACAAATTGGCGTCGTACTGCAGCTCTCAGCACCGGGCAACCAAGTGAGAGAGTGAGGGAAAACAAACGAAAAACAGAGAGGAGAGAAAAGAATGAAGGAGCAGGTGGAGGAGAAAAGGTGCCAAATTACAGTCAGGTGTGAGACACATTCTCACGCGGTCTCCTCTCACACGGACTGATCAACTTCTCTCTGTTCATCAGCTTCTCTCTCTCTTTTTCATTCTCTCACCTTTCCTTATTTCTCTCATTCCTCTTTCTTTATATCCGTTTTTTCTTTGTTTCTCTCTGACATTTTTAATGAGGTCATTGAATTCTGTCTGTGATTGTTAGGCACTCATCTGTGTGTGTGTGTGTGTGTGTGTGTGTGTGTGTGTTGTAAAAACTTTACAGCAGGTTTTGTCCTTTCGCCCTCGTTTGTTCGGAATCTGCGCCTTCAAAAGAACGACAGAATCAGAGGGAGGAGTGTAATGAAGCCATTAAAAACATCAGGAGAAAAAGATCCCTTAGCTATCCTTGAACACCTTCCAGGAGTGTGTGTGTGTGTGTGTGTGTGTGTGTGACACACTCTCTTCATGAAAGACCCAGATGGTGTGTGTGTTTCAGGTTTATTCTTTAAAGCCAGATTTAGGAATGCAACTATGGTGTGAGATTACTGGGAACCAAATCAGCCAAAAGGTGTGTGTGCTTGTGTGTGTATGTGTGTGTGCTTTTGTGTGTGTGTGTGTGTGTTTGTGTGTGTGTGTTTGTTTTAAAGCATTAGTATTAATGCTTAATAATTACATTTATAATCCCACTCTGTGTGTTTATAATGATTTATAATCCCACTCTATGTTTATAATGATTTATAATCCCACTCTCAGTGTTTATAATGATTTATAATCCCACTCTGTGTTTATAATGATTTATAATCCCACTCTGTGTTTATAATGATTTATAATCCCACTCTGTGTTTATAATGATTTATAATCCCACTATCAGTGTTTATAATGATTTATAATCCCACTCTGGGTTTATAATTATTTATAATCCCACTCTGTGTTTATAATGATTTATAATCCCACTATCAGTGTTTATAATGATTTATAATCCCACTCTGTGTGTTTATAATGATTTATAATCCCACTCTCAGTGTTTATAATGATTTATAATCCCACTCTGTGTTTATAATGATTTATAATCCCACTCTCAGTGTTTATAATGATTTATAATCCCACTCTGTGTTTATAATGATTTATAATCCCACTCTCAGTGTTTATAATGATTTATAATCCCACTCTGTGTTTATAATGATTTATAATCCCACTCTCAGTGTTTATAGTGATTTATAATTTTTTTTTTTTGTTTATTTTATCAATTTATAACGCTTCGTCTTGACAGAGCCTCCACTGTCCTCCTGCCATAATAGTTCCCAGTCCTGCTCGTGAGTAACCCAGCTCTTAAAACTTTACTGGTTTACAGACTTTAATACACCTGATCCCTCAATCAGCTAATTACCCAGCATTCCTCCAGGACGACCGGGTGTGTTAGAGGATATCTTCCTGTCACTGGGAATTTATGAGGGAAAAATTCCATGAATGCATCTCGCTGTGTCCGAGAAAGTCTGGAATGTGTTCAGTGAAGAATCCTGAGACCCGAACCAAAGGTTTAATTAAAATCAGTTGACAAGCTGATGGTGAGTCCAGTGATGGAGCAGTTAGTTAGTTCCACTTCATGGGGTGTGAGAGATCTTTGTTCCAACTCAAGACCAGATTTGCTTCTGTGATGATGTACATAATTTTAGGGCTCACTATAGATCAGTGTGCTGGAAAAGTTACACAAATCCTAAATCCTTTTAAGACCTGTGTGTGCATGTGTGTGTGTGAGCACGTGTGTATTTGCACGTGTGTATATGCATGTACTGTGTGTGCAAGTCTGTGTGTGTATACATTTGTGTATGTGTGTGTGATTGTATGTGTGTTCTTGTGTTTGTGTGTACGTGAGTGTGTGTGTACCTGTGTGTGTGTACATTTGTGTGTGTGTCTGTGTGTGGGTGGGTTTGGAGACCTGGTGACTCACTATGAAAATATGAGAGGAATAGTCCAAGTGAGGCAGAGCAGGAAGAAACAGATAAAGATGTGAATGAAGAAAGAGAGACAGACTCCAGGGAGAGACATGAAACATTTAATTGAGACAAATAGATGGAGTAATAGAGAGAGAGACAGACAGAAAGACAGAAAGAAAGAATGCCGTAGATGGAGAGAAAGACGGAGTGAGTAGGAGGGAGTAGCCCAGTCCTGAGCGGTACATTCTGTCTAAAAACCGTTTGCTAAACATGCCAAGAGTTTCTTTTTGAAGTCGTCTCGGTTTGCATCTCATGCACGCACGCGTGTACACACACACGCACACACACACACACACGCACACACACACACACACAGAAGTACAAAAGTCTCAAAACCTAAAGAACACATTGCAGAATTGTGTGAGTCTCCATGCAGAGTAAGATGAACAATGGACAACACACTGCTGATCGTCTAACACACTGCTGATCGTCTAACACACTGCTGATCGTCTAACACACTTCTGATCGTCTAACACACTGCTGATCGTCTAACACACTGCTGATCGTCTAACACACTGCTGATCGTCTAACACACTGCCGATCGTCTAACACACTGCCGATCGTCTAACACACTGCTGATCGTCTAACACACTGCTGATCGTCTAACACACTGCTGATCGTCTAACACACTGCTGATCGTCTAACACACTTCTGATCGTCTAACACACTTCTGATCGTCTAACACACTGCCGATCGTCTAACACACGGCTGATCGTCTAACACACTGCTGATCGTCTAACACACTGCCGATCGTCTAACACACTGCCGATCGTCTAACACACTGCCGATCGTCTAACACACTGCCGATCGTCTAACACACTGCCGATCGTCTAACACACTGCCGATCGTCTAACACACTGCCGATCGTCTAACACACTGATGATCGTCTAACACACTGCTGATCGTCTAACACACTGCCGATCGTCTAACACACTGCCGATCGTCTAACACACTGCCGATCGTCTAACACACTGCCGATCGTCTAACACACTGCCGATCGTCTAACACACTGATGATCGTCTAACACACTGCCGATCGTCTAACACACTGCCGATCGTCTAACACACTGCTGATCGTCTAACACACTGCCGATCGTCTAACACACTGCCGATCGTCTAACACACTGCCGATCGTCTAACACACTGCCGATCGTCTAACACACTGCCGATCGTCTAACACACTGCAGAACGTCTAACACACTGCTGATCGTCTAACACACTGCTGATCGTCTAACACACTGCTGATCGTCTAACACACGGTTGATTGTCTAACACACGGTTGATCGTCTAACACACGGCTGATCGTCTAACACACTTCTGATCGTCTAACACACTTCTGATCGTCTAACACACTGCTGATCGTCTAACACACTGATGATCGTCTAACACACTTCTGATCGTCTAACACACTGATGATCGTCTAACACACTGATGATCGTCTAACACACTGCCGATCGTCTAACACACTGCCGATCGTCTAACACACTGCCGATCGTCTAACACACTGCAACTTACATTTTATCTCAGTTTTATACAACTGAGCAATTGAGGGTTAAGGGCCTTGCTCAGGGGCCCAGCAGTGGCAGCTTGGTGGACGTAGGAATCAAACTCGCAACCTTCCGATTGGTAACCCAACACCTTAACCACTAGGCTACCACATCATCAAGTCACCTCTGTTTTTATTCACCGCACTGAAGATCACAAACATGTCATTTCAGTGATTGGCAGATGGTTCTGGAGATAAAACTGATGAATTGTAATGTTTGTACACTCTGTGATAACAGGCAGGGGTTTTATTATTTATTGTTAGAACATGTGCAGTGCTGAGATGGATGATAAGGGAAATGAGGGAAGACAGGAGAGAATGAAAATGAGGGAGTGATAGAAACAGTGAACAGAGATGAATCCTGAAATGATCATCAGAAAAGAGGGAAAGACTGGAGAGCCTTAATGAGGGGTAACCTGGAGAACACATGAGAACCCATAAGAACTGAGGTGACAGTTGGATCATGGGAAATGAACATATCAGAAACAAATGATAAAAGTGAGGGAACACTGAGGAGATGAGAAATCAGGGAATGGGAAACATAAGGAGTCCTGTAATCAGCTGTAGACTGGGATGACTGGAAAACACGGAACACTAGTAACAGTTAGAAAGTAAAAAACAAATCCTGGACAACCGTAAATCACCAGAACAGGGGGAACACGGAACAAGGGAACTAATCATTATTATTAACCATAATTGTTGAAACTAGGCTTGTTCTGGACATACTTCTTGTCAGAAACAGCCGAGACGTCAGTTATCACAGTGCAGAATCAGATAGGAGGTTAATCAGAGTTCATCAGTATCAGAATCAGTAGTGTGTGTGTGAGTGTGTGTGTGTGTGTCTGGTCCAGGATAGAACACCACATGTGCTCAATGTGTGTGGATGATGAGACCGCAGACCCAGCTGTCTGAGTGTGTGTGTGTGTGTGTGTGTGAGAGAGAGAGATGAGGTGAGAACATGCTGAAACTGATGTCAAACACACTCTCAAGTCACGGTGTTGTGGAGTTGAGCTACGATTCTCACGACATGCCAATAGCTGGAACTTCATCAACTTTTACTGTATAAGTCTCCAATATCACCTGCAGCTGCTCATCTGCTCTCATTGGTCAGCTGCTCGTCTGCTCTCATTGGTCAGCTGCTCGTCTGCTCTCATTGGTCAGCTGCTCGTCTGCTCTCATTGGTCAGCTGCTCGTCTGCTCTCATTGGTCAGCTGCTTGTCTGTTCTCATTGGTCAGCTGCTCGTCTGCTCTCATTGGTCAGCTGCTCGTCTGCTCTCATTGGTCAGCTGCTCGTCTGCTCTCATTGGTCAGTTGCTCGTCTGTTCCCATTGGTCAGCTACTTGTCTGCTTTAGCTTCATCACTGAACGCTGTGTGTTAGCGTGACATTTGTTTACTCATAATCACTCGCTCACGTCTCAGTTTAGATACAAACATGGCGAAGCCTTTCAAACAGCGACGGTGAAGCCATGTTTTCCATGTGGGAGACCGAAAACATGATACACCCCATGTTCAAGCCTTAACAATGTTGTTGCTAAGCAACAAGGAAATGCAGATGCTGAAAAACACCCTACTGTTACTGGAAATGAGGCGAATGGCGTGCTTGTGTGTGTGTGTGTGTGTGTGTGTGTGTGTGTGTGTGTGTTTGTTTTTACGACCGGTGTGTCTGTAGTATCTGGTGGAACACGGCTTTTCTGGACCAATAAGATGTGAGCATGTGGTCAGCTTGCTGCCTTGTGGTTGGTCCCGATTTGTTAAAATGTCGCTAACACACTAATCACTGCTGACATTATTTACACCAGTGTTCTGGAACATTCTGTGTTTATCACTGGGAGTCTGACAGTGTGGTGGTGTGACCCGTGTGTTTGTGTGTCAGGAACAAATGTCAAACGTCTGCATGTTTTCTTAAAGTGTTTCAATCGCTTAAAAAATAAAGCCACACCTTTGACCTTTGAACTGTAGTTAGGATTAATGGCCATGTCAAATGCTAACATGTATAGTTCGTTATTTTATTTTAGAAAATAGCTAACTCTCAAGCTAGCAATTAACATTTAGTAAATAGTATATTGAAACAAAAATAGTGTAATTAGCTAGCTTTTTGCTGATAAGCTAATACAACTTTCTTTCACAGTAAATACTTAATCACAGGATTGTTTGAGGAAACGTGTGATTATGTGTTACAAACAATGACACACAAGCTGCGTCTCAAATGACATCCTACACACTTACACTTTGCACTCTGTTCTCTAGCAGCTAGTGTGTGAAGTTTAGAAGGGTAGAATCCACACAGTTTTTTCTAACAGGAAATAGAAGCTATTTCCCAGTCCGGTAAATGCCACCAAATGCACATTACACAACGGCGCTAGATTTATACAGAATACACTGAATTTTAAAATGTTTAATGCTAAATCACACATATGCTAAAATATGTTTGTAAGATGTCTCGTCCACTGGAGTGTCATCAGCTATCGTGTATTTTTTGTCTGTCCAGCGTCAGTGCCTTGTAGCCCGTCCCCTCTTTCACTACATAAACCAAGCTCACAGGTCAGCACATGGTCACTGTGACTGCTGGAACTGATGGAATGACTGTTAAACACAAGCTTCTGACCTCTGACCTCTAAGAGTCACATTCCTAATGACCTTCATTAATGGGACATGAGTTCAGAAATGCACACAACATTCATGCCATCAACCCCTTTGTAAGTGTGTGTCTGTGTGTGTGTGTGTGTGTGTGTGTGTGTGTGTGTGTGTGTGTGTTGTAATGAGGTAATGAGGAAGTTTATTTTTCATTCAGTCCATCACCATGTCCATTCAGTGGCTGAACTTAGCACACACACATTTTCAGATTAGCATAAGCATAGGTCTACAATTTACTGTATAGTGTGTCTGACTGTGTAAGTTACACATCTGATTCACTGTCTCTCTCTCTGTCTCTCTCTCTCACACACACACACAATCCTGTATAGTGCTCTCTAACCTATTATCTCTCTATACCTCAAGCTTAAAGTGGAGAGACCGACGGAGGAGAGAATCATCCTTCGCTCCAAACGCTCAGGTACTGTGTGTGAGTGAGTGAGAAAGGGAGAGTGTGTGTGTGTGTATCTGGTAGCTTATCTGATAAATACAAATGAGTGCAATCCATCTTCTGAAAACAACACCACACACAAACACACACACATGGAGCTTATGTTACTGTCTCTGCATTCCTGAGCTGTGATTGGCTGCTCGCCTGCTGAACTGTGGCATCTGATAGGCAGAGCTTGGGTTTGGCCAGTGTGTGATGATTGGGAGATAGCAAGATCTTCAATTTCACCATCACACCTGGGTGTGCGACTTGCCAACACAAACAACAAAACAACACACACACACAGGAAGAAACCTGACCTCATTAGTGTGTGTTCCACAGTGCAAAAGTACAAAATTGAAAACATTTCTGTGGAGAGCTAAGCTGATCATCGCTCCTGTGTCACCACAGAAATGTTTTCAATTCTGTCTTTACACGGCTTCTGCATGACTCACTGAAGTAAGAATTCAGGTTAAAATAAAAAGTCTGCTGTTTCTCTCAGTGTTTACTGTCAGAGATTCAGACTGGATCTGATGGAGGTGGAGAGAAGACAGAGGGGGACTTGGTGAGATGGGGGCCGAGTGGGGTCAGGATACAGAGGGGGAATTGGTGAGATGGGGACCGAGTGGGGTCAGGATACAGAGGGGGATTGGGTGAGACGGGGACCGAGTGGGGTCAAGATACAGAGGGGGACTGTGAGAGATGGGGACAGAGTGGGGTCAGGAGACAGAGTTGGGATTGGGTGAGATGGGGACCGAGTGGGGTCAGGATACAGAGGGGGATTGGGTGAGATGGGGACTGAGTGGGGTCAGGATACAGAGGGGGACTGTGAGAGATGGGGGCCGAGAGGGGTCAGGATACAGAGGGGGATTGGGTGAGATGGGTACCGAGTGGGGTCAGGATACACAGTTGGGATTGGGTGAGATGGGGACCGAGTGGGGTCAGGATACAGAGAGGGAATTGGTGAGATGGGGGCAGAGTGTGGTCAGGATACATTGGGGGACTGTTAGAGATGGTGACCAAATGGGGTCAGGATACAGAGGGGGAATTGGGTGAGATGGGGACTGAGTGGGGTCAGGATACAGAGTTGGGATTGGGTGAGATGGGGACCGAGTGGGGTCAGGATACAGAGGGGTACTGGGTGAGATGGGGACCGAGTGGAGTCAGGATACAGGGTTGGGATTGGGTGAGATGGGGACCGAGTGAGGTCAGGATACAGAGGGGAATTGGTGAGAGGGGGACCGAGTGGGGTCAGGATACAGAGGGGGAATTGGGTGAGATGGGCACCGAGTGGGAACAGGATACAGAGGGGGAATTGGGTGAGATGGGCACCAAGTGGGGTCAGGATACAGAGGGGGAATTGGGTGAGATGGGCACAGAGTGGGGTCAGGATACAGAGGGGGACTTGGAGAGATGGGGACCGAGTGGGGTCAGGATACAGAGGGGGACTTGGTGAGATGGGGGCCGAGTGGGGTCAGGATACAGAGGGGGACTTGGTGAGATGGGGGCCGAGTGGGGTCAGGATACAGAGGGGGATTGGGTGAGATGGGCACAGAGTGGGGTCAGGATACAGAGTTGGGATTGGGTGAGATGGGCAGTGAGTGGGGTCAGGATACAATGGGGGAATTGGTGAGATGGGGGCCGAGTGGGGTCAGGATACAGAGGGGGATTGGGTGAGATGGGCACAGAGTGGGGTCAGGATACAGAGTTGGGATTGGGTGAGATGGGCACCGAGTGGGGTCAGGATACAGAGGGGGATTGGGTGAGATGGGGACCAGGTGGGGTCAGGATACAGAGGGGGACTTGGTGAGATGGGGGCCGAGTAGGGTCTGGATACAGAGGGTGAGATGGGCACCGAGTGGGGTCAGGATACAGAGTTGGGATTGGGTGAGATGGGGACCAGGTGGGGTCAGGATACAGGCAGTGAGAGGGGATGGACCTGGTGATTGAGCATTTATGGAGGGGAAACGGTTGGGAGCAGTGATGGGAACCAGGACAAGACAGATATGGGAACTGATAGGAATTGGACAGAAATGGATATGGGACCTGTCAGTACTGTGAAATGCATATATCTCCGGCATGTAGTACACAGAAGTGAGGTCGTGTTAAAACTGAGTGAAATCCTGAACCTCACACTCATTTGACACCTAGCTTACCATCAGCACTTGTGTGTGTGTGTGTGTGTGTGTGTGTGTGTGTGTGTGTGTGTGTGTGTGTTAAATACATCTGTTCTGTACGTGCCACTATTACCCCACACACACACAAATACACTTGATTAGCATTGTGTGGTGGCTGTGCTAGCATGGTGATGTATGTAAGAGTGTATCGTGTAGCACAGTAATATAAGAAAGTGACAAACAGTGTAATGAATCTGTAATTGTGTGTGAACTGAACACCAGATAAAAGCAAGCTGCAGAGATGTACTGCTGGCACTAACACTGACACACACACACACACACACACAGAATACCTCACAATCTCTTCACCATAATGTGCATTACACATAACCGGCACTTCCTGTCTGAAACAATGCATCTGTAAATGAGCTGAACACAAACAAAGGAGAAAGATTACAGGTAAAAATCAAACTAAAAAAGAAATTTATAATAAAAAATGTGTAAAGAAAAAAATACAGATGGATGAATAAGGATGAAAGAAAGGAGAAAGCAAATAGATAAACTAAAAGAAAAGTCAGTGTGTGATTATAGTGGGTGTGTCATAGGACTGTAATTAACGGAATGTGAAGTTTGGATGCTGATTGGTTGGCTTTTGTAATGTCCACTGACATCATGATATAGTGTGTGTTGATGTGTTAGTGTGTGATGATGTGTTAGTGTGTGGTGATGTGTTAGTGTGTGATGACGTGTTAGTGTGTGATGACGTGTTAGTGTGTGATGACGTGTTAGTGTGTGATGACATGTTAGTGTGTGTTGACGTGTTAGTGTGTGATGACGTGTTAGTGTGTGTTGATGTGTTAGTGTGTGATGATGTGTTAGTGTGTGATGATGTGTTAGTGTGTGTTACAGTGTTAGTGTGTGTTGATGTGTTAGTGTGTGTTGATGTGTTAGTGTGTGATGACATGTTAGTGTGTGATGACGTGTTAGTGTGTGATGACGTGTTAGTGTGTGATGATGTGTTAGTGTGTGATGACGTGTTAGTGGTGTAAAATTCTTCACAGCTATAAACAACAACAATATTTATTGTTTCCAAACATGATTCTACCAAATTAACATCACAAGAACATGTTTATTCTGTGTAAACATTGTGATGGGCCTCATGTAGCAGTGTGTGTGTGTGTGTGTGTGTGTGTGTGTGTGTGTGTGTGTGTGTGTGTGTGTGTGTGTATACCTCTTTGATGCTAATATATTCCAGTCATTAAACCTTTCTTTGTTTATATTGTTTGTCTCTATGACATCACAGTCTGAACATCAATGTCAGTACATCTGTCAGATAAATAGTATTATTAGCATTTTCTCACCCTTTAACTATAAACACCTGCAGATTCTCTCTCTCTCTCTCTCTTACACACTCACACACACAGCTGGGAATAGACACAGAACATTTACAGTGTAAAAACATTTACAGACACAGAAAGTGGAATACACACAGAGGTATACATACACACACAGTGGTATACACACACACACACAGAGGTATACATACACACACAGAGGTATACATACACACACAGAGGTATACATACACACACAGAGGTATACATACACACACAGAGGTATACATACACACACAGAGGTATACATACACACAGAGGTATACATACACACACAGAGGTATACATACACACACACAGAGGTATACATACACACAGAGGTATACATACACACAGAGGTATACATACACACAGAGGTATACATACACACACAGTGGTGTATACACACACACAGAGGTATACATACACACACAGAGGTATACATACATACACACAGAGGTATACATACACACACAGAGGTATACATACACACACAGAGGTATACATACACACACAGAGGTATACATACACACACAGGTATACATACACACACAGAGGTATACACACACACACAGAGGTATACACACACACACAGAGGTATACATACACACACAGAGGTATACATACACACACAGAGGTATACATACACACAGAGGTATACATACACACACAGTGGTGTATACACACACAGTGGTATATACACACACACACAGAGGTATACATACACACACAGAGGTATACATACACACACAGAGGTATACATACACACACAGAGGTATACATACACACACAGAGGTATACATACACACACAGAGGTATACACACACACACAGAGGTATACATACACACACAGAGGTATACATACACACACAGAGGTATACATACACACAGAGGTATACATACACACACAGTGGTGTATACACACACAGTGGTATATACACACACACACAGAGGTATACATACACACACAGAGGTATACATACACACACACAGTGGTATATACACACACAGTGGTATACATACACACACAGAGGTATACATACACACACACAGTGGTATATACACACACAGTGGTATACACACACACACACAGAGGTATACATACACACACAGAGGTATACATACACACACACAGAGGAATACATACACACAGAGGTATACATACACACAGAGGTATACATACACACACACAGAGGTATACATACACACACAGAGGTATACATACACACACAGTGGTATATACACACACAGTGGTATATACACACACAGTGGTATACACACACACACACACAGAGGTATACATACACACAGAGGTATACATACACACACACAGAGGTATACATACACACAGAGGTATACATACACACAGAGGTATACATACACACACACAGAGGTATACATACACACACAGAGGTATACATACACACAGAGGTATACATACACACACACAGAGGTATACATACACACACAGAGGTATACATACACACACAGTGGTATATACACACACAGTGGTATACACACACACACACAGAGGTATACATACACACACACAGAGGTATACATACACACAGAGGTATACATACACACAGAGGTATACATACACACACAGAGGTATACATACACACACAGTGGTATATACACACACAGTGGTATATACACACACACACAGAGGTATACATACACACACAGAGGTATACATACACACAGAGGTATACATACACACAGAGGTATACATACACCCACAGAGGTATACATACACACACAGTGGTATATACACACACACAGAGGTATACATACACACACAGATGTATACATACACACACAGTGGTGTATACACACACACAGAGGTATACATACACACACAGAGGTATATACACACGCACACAGTGGTATATACACACACAGATGTATACATACACACACACAAAGGTATACATACACACACAGAGGTATACATACACACACAGAGGTATACATACACACACACAGTGGTATACATACACACACAGAGGTATACATACACACACAGAGGTATACATACACACACACAGTGGTATACATACACACACAGTGGTATACATACACACACACAGTGGTATATACACACGCACACAGTGGTATATACACACACAGATGTATACATACACACACACAGTGGTATACATACACACACAGAGGTATACATACACACACACAGAGGTATACATACACACACACAGTGGTATACATACACACACACAGTGGTATATACACACGCACACAGTGGTATATACACACACAGATGTATACATACACACACACAGTGGTATACATACACACAGAGGTATACATACACACACAGAGGTATACATACACACACAGAGGTATACATACACACACACAGAGGTATACATACACACACAGAGGTATACATACACACACAGAGGTATACATACACACACAGAGGTATACATACACACACACAGAGGTATACATACACACACACAGAGGTATACATACACACACACAGTGGTATATACACACGCACACAGTGGTATATACACACACAGATGTATACATACACACACACAGAGGTATACATACACACACAGAGGTATACATACACACACAGAGGTATACATACACACACAGAGGTATACATACACACACAGAGGTATACATACACACACAATGGTATATATACACACACAGTGGTATATACACACACAGATGTATACATACACACACACAGAGGTATACATACACACACAGAGGTATACATACACACACAGAGGTATACATACACACACAGAGGTATACATACACACACACAGAGGTATACATACACACACACAGAGGTATACATACACACACACAGTGGTATATACACACGCACACAGTGGTATATACACACACAGATGTATACATACACACACACAGAGGTATACATACACACACAGAGGTATACATACACACACAGAGGTATACATACACACACAGAGGTATACATACACACACAGAGGTATACATACACACACAATGGTATATATACACACACAGAGGTATACATACACACACACAGAGGTATACATACACACACACAGAGGTATACACTCAAAGGTATACACACACGAACACACACAGAGGTATATACACACATGCAAACACACACGGAGAGATATACACACACACAGAGGTATACACACAAACACACACAGAGGTATACACACAGAGGTATACATACACACAAACACACACACAGGTATACACACACAAACACACACAGAGGTATACACACAGAGGTATACACACACAAACACACACAGGTATACACACAAACACACACACTGAGGTATACACACAAACACACACAGAGGTATACACGCAGATGTATACATACACACAAACACACACACACACACAGGTATACACACACACACAGAGGTATACACACACGAACACACACTGAGGTATACACACAGATGGAGAGAACAGTAGCAGGTGTTTAGTTATATTTCTGTTTAGTCGTTTTCTTCTCACTGTGTCTCTCTTGGTTAGCATGTGGTGTTAATTAGTGCAGTGTGCTGAACATGTGAGTTTCACCAACACTGTAACAGTAAATTCAGTTCACTGGTTACACCAAGTGGAGCTAGTATGGATTATCTGTGTGGAATGATGTCAGTTACACACAGTGGCTGTTACTGCTCATTCAGGATTAGCAACAAAATCTGTGTGTGAGTGTGTGTGTGTGTGTGTGTGTGAGTGTGTGTGCATGTGCGTGTGTGTGTGTAATGGGGGTTTCTGACCCTCTACACCACAGAACAGAATAAATAAACAAGAGAGGATTTAGGGGCCGGACGCAGTTGTTTGACATGTGAAGAGAGCGGTGCGAACACACACACACACACACACACACACACACACACACACACACACACACACACACACAGAGTGCAGGATGTGTGTTATATAATTGTTAATATCATTATAATGCCTTCAGACATATATTTACACCATTTCCAATTCATCGACCCTGTACACACAAACACTGTGTGTGTGTGTGTGTGTGTGTGTGTGTGTGTGTGTGTGTGTGTGTGTGTGTGTGTGTGTGTGCGTGCATGCAGTATGTGTGTCCTCACTTCAGCTTCATTCTCATCAGCCTGGCCAATCAAAACAGTTTGTTCATTTTAACAACAAATGTCAAAGAATTTTAGTGTTGATGTAAAGAAAAGGCCAAATGTTTATGCTGGGTGCTAACTGAGTGCTGTGCTGCAATGCAACACACACACACACACACACACACACACACACACACAGGGACTTGTATTCTGGTGACACAAATTGTTTCTCACTCTTTATTCCCATGCTACAGAATTTAACTGTAACTGACAGATGATGTCATAGTGGGCATTACAGTAGCTGGCCAATCAGCAGCTTCACCTCACTGCACCCACAGGACACCTGGGCAAAGGGGTCACAATGGTTAAAGCCCAAAGTCCTGAACCTCTGTCTCTGTTTCTCCACACCAACACTCATGCTCAGTTATCATGAAGACACTATACATGCTGATGAGGTCATGACGTCACTGTCTGTCTTTCAGAATCACATGGGAATGGAAAGAGGAAGGGAGAGAGAAAAAAAGGTATGTTATTATTATTTATCCTGATATCATCCCTTCTGCTGTACCATTCAGGGAATAATGATGTCTTCATTATAAACTCATCTGATCGTTAATTCAGCGATTCATAACTTACGGATGTCTTTAGGTAAAAAAGGTCCACCTGGTGCTCCAGGACCTCCAGGACCTCCTGGGCCTCAGGGACCCCCGGGAATACCGGGAATACCAGGAATTCCTGGAAGCAACGCAATGGGACCACCAGGGCCACCAGGACCCGCTGGACCTCCGGGACCTCAAGGACCACCTGGAGCTCAGGGAACACCAGGTAACACACACACACACACACACACACACATGTTTAATGTCAAATCATGTAAAAGCTTTAATACACATCTGTGTGTGTGCGTGTGTGTGTGTGTGTGTGCGTGTGTGTAGGTGGAGGGGAGAGAAGCAGGTTCAGAGACACACAGGTATCTTTGCCTTTTTAAAGAGACGAGTGAATACAGATTTACACTCACAGATATTCTGTTACTTGTGTGTGTGAATTGTGCATGCTGACTTGTTTTAAGTGTGTGTGTGTGTGTGTGTGTGTGTGTGTGTGTGTGTGTGTGCTTACAGCCAGCTGTGGTACACCTACAGGGTCAAGAGACAACCATTCAGGTGAAAGAAGGTAAGAGTTAAAACATGAAGGTCACTCATCAAGCATCTGGCAGAATAACCCACAGACACACACACAGACACACACACACACACAAAATTGTAAAAAAAAAAAAAAAATACATATGCCCACATGCATACACGTATGTACGTTCTTCTGTCGGATGGTTGATGAGTGACGGCTTTCTCTCTGTGTGAGATCTCTCCGAAGGTGTCCTGAAGAACTGGAAGACCATCGCGATGCACCACCGTGTGTTTAAGATGCACTCGCGCTCCGGAGAGCTGGAGGTGCTGCAGGACGGGACGTACTTCATCTATAGTCAGGTAGAAGTGAGTACAGTCTCTGGACTAGCTCCATTTCTTACAAACACACACACACACACACACACACACACAAATTATTGGCACCTTTGCCGAAGCTGAGCATAAATATTCAGGGTCTGTTGTGAAGATTTGGATGTAGATCAACAAGAAACTTACTGTGGCACAGAGTTTTGTGAAGCCATGACCATGTCAGAGTCTTGAACTGAAGAAGAAATTCATTTATTTTTAAAATATGATTATATATTTTGTGTTAATGCAAGCATTTTGATGAAGGGTGCCAATATTTCTTGACTTACACATACTATATCATAAATATTCTGGAGTGTAGTGATACTGTATGCTCTAATTTGTTCCTGGCCCCTTCTACGTGTTTTTGCCGTGTGTGTGTGTGTGTGTGTGTGTGTGTGTGTGTGTGTGTAGGTGTACTTCCTGAACTTCACAGACATTGCCAGTTATGAGGTGCTGATTGATAAAGATCCGTTTCTCCGGTGCACACGCAGCATTGAGACCGGACAGCGCAAGTTTAACACGTGCTACACAGCCGGTGTGTGTTGGCTCCGTGCCAGACAGAGGATCTCCATCCGCATGGTGTATGATGACACCTCCATTTCCATGACCAACCACACCACCTTCCTCGGGAGCATCCGCCTTGGTGAAGCCCCGCCCTCTGGACACAGCTGAGCTAATCAGATTAAAGACCAACCACCCAGGGGAAATGTCTGAGCCAGCTCTGTTATCATCCCCAAAAGGCCACTACGCTGAACTGGCTCATAGACTCCTCCCATTACAATATGTGAGCCAATCAGCTTGCAGATTCCACCAACCATTTATCAACAAACACATTATTTAATCAGCTCACTTCTTTCCAGAATAGAAAAAATCTTTAGGCTAATCAGCTCACACCGTATTCTCCCCACTGAGAATCATCTGCTCTAACTCCACCCACCAGCCCATCCTAACCAATCACTATGAAGGCTCCACCTATTGAACATGCAGTCCACCCACTGGTCCATGCCCATGAGACACAGCTTAGCCAGGCTAAAGGACAGCAGCTGAACAAAATTAACTAAATGTTAGCCTGAGCTAGCTTAGTTATCTACACAGAGCTGAGACCTGATTGGCTGGATGTGATGTCACATGATCAGGGTTCTGCCTGGCTGATGAAGTGTAGGTACTGATCTGGGATTGGCTGTCACTTGGTGAAATCAGGATGTTCTGAACACACACACACACACAAAAAACAGAATTTTTTTTTAATATCGGCTAACGCAAACAAACTGTTACATATAATTACACCATATTACACAATTAATATGTTTAGTTTATGATTTTATTACACTTGTATTTTTATAATTGTATTTTTGAAGAAAATGATGGGATTGTTCTACAGTCTCTGGAGTTATTATATTACCATGTTTATGAATGAAAAACTTTCTCCAGTGCACTGGACGTGTGTGTGTGTGTGTGTGTGTGTGTGTGTGTGTGTGTGTGTGAGCACTGTGTTGCTGTGTGCAGTGAATTTTTTATGATATTTTTTGTGTGTTGTAACTCAGGAGTGTGTGAGTGTGTGTATGTTTGTGAGAGAGAGAGTGAGTGTGTGTGTGAATGAGTGAGTAAGTGTGAGTGAGTGTGTGTGTGTGTTTATCATGTACATGTGTATACTATGCAGTGGGTGTAAATATGTAGATACATCATTTCTCCTTTTGCTCTGTTTCTGTAAAGTTTTGTATTAAATATTTTTTTTCTCACACATTCGTGTTTTTTTGTTACAGCTTTAATCAAAATGTACAAATAAGCAAAATTACAAACTGATGAGGGGGTTTCCCCCAGGTACTCCGGTTTCCTCCCCCGGTCCAAAGACATGCATGGTAGGTTGATTGGCATCTCTGGAAAATTGTCCCTAGTGTGTGATTGCGTGAGTGAATGAGAGTGTGTGTGTGTGCCCTGTGATGGGTTGGCACTCCGTCCAGGGTGTATCCTGCCTTGATGCCCGATGACGCCTGAGATAGGCACAGGCTCCCCGTGACCCGAGGTAGTTCGGATAAGCGGTAGAAGATGAATGAATGATAAACAAACTGATGAAGTCTGATGACTCAGAGTTTGTACAGAGAAACTGTTGGAAGCTGCATGAGATAATTGTGTGGTGTAATGACCCCCCCTGGTGGTTGAAACAGGTAAGTAGCCTGTCTGTAGGTGTGTGTCAGAATGTGTGTCTGTCTGAGTGAGTGCGAGTGTCCGAGTGTGTGTCTCTGTGAGTGTCCGAGTGAATGTGTGTCTGAGTGAATGTGCCCGAGTGAGTCTGTCTGTCAGTCTGTCTGAGTGTGAGTGTCTGTCTGAGTGTGTGCGAGTGTTTGAGTGAGTGTGTGTGAGTGTCTGTCTGTCTGAGTGAGTGTGTCTGTCTGAGTGTGTGAGTGTCTGTCTGTCTGAGTGAGTGTCTGTCTGAGTGTGAGTGCCTGAATGGGAGTGTCTGTCTGAGTGTGTGTGAGTGTCTGTCTGTCTGAGTGTGTGTGAGTGTGTGAGTGTCTGTCTGAGTGAGTGTGTCTGTCTGAGTGTGTGAGTGTCTGAATGTGAGTGTCTGTCTGAGTGTGTGTGAGTGTCTGTCTGAGTGAGTGTGTCTGTCTGAGTGTGTGAGTGTGTCTGTCTGAGTGTGTGAGTGTCTGTCTGTCTGAGTGTGTGAGTGTCTGAGTGTGTGTGTCTGAGTGTGAGTGTCTGTGTCTGAATGTGAGTGTCTGTCTGTCTGAGTGTGAGTGTCTGTCTGTCTGAGTGAGTGTGTCTGTCTGAGTGTGTGAGTGTGTCTGAGTGAGTGTCTGAGTGTGTGTGAGTGTCTGTCTGAGTGTGAGTGTCTGTCTGAGTGTGAGTGTCTGAATGTGAGTGTCTGTCTGAGTGTGAGTTGTATTGTGTAAAATGTTCAGTGCTTATAGAATTGTAACAGCATTGTTAGCATTGATTGGTTGATAAAAAGAGGCGTGTCCAGTCATATACTGCTAAAGTAAG
>NC_083485.1:262500-272500 GCF_030014155.1 Tachysurus vachellii | reverse complement strand
ATAATATAATATAATACAATATAATATGTAATATAATATATAATATATAATAATAAAATATAATAATATATACTATAATACATAATATAATATAATATAACATAATAAAATATAATAAAATATAATATAATATATATATATATATATATATATATATATATACATATATATATATATAAACACAGTGTCACAGCCCGAGCTGTTCAGGTAAACAAACATACTCAGGTATTATATATTATTATATACTGAGTTCTAATAAAACAGTAAACAGTAAACAGTAAACAGTAAACAGGACACTTAACAGATTTAAATGCACCGTAGTTATGACCCAGAGCTCAGGTGCAGTGTTTATTAGTCAGTGTGAGTGAATAAGAGAAGCTTCATGCTGTTATAATGTTAATATTGAGTCAGCAAAGCTTCAGCAAGTTCACTTCTGTAGTCTGTAAACACTTCAGTTTAAAGTCACATCATTTCTCGTGTTTACTGTAAAGTGGGCGGGGCTAATCTCTGGTAATGACTGTGCAATTGACCAATCATAATCTGGGTCGTCCTACTTTTAGAGATGCTGAATTATGTTAAGTTCTTATGTTAGGTTCAGGACAAACACCTCCCTTCTCTTTAAAGGTCAACACCAAAGATTTGTCCAGTTTTAACTTGTGTGTGTCTGTGTGTGTGTCTGTGTGTGTGTGTCTGTGTGTGTGTGTCTGTGTGTGTGTGTCTGTGTGTGTGTCTGTGTGTGTGTGTCTGTGTGTGTGTGTCTGTGTGTGTGTCTGTGTGTGTGTGTCTGTGTGTGTGTGTGTGTGTGTCTGTGTGTGTGTCTGTGTGTGTGTGTGTGTCTGTCTGTCTGTCTGTGTGTGTATGTGTGTCTGTATGTGTGTGTGTCTGTGTATGTGTGTCTGTATGTCTGTGTGTGTGTCTGTATGTCTGTGTGTGTGTCTGTATGTCTGTGGGTGTCTGTGTCTGTGTGTGTGTGTCTGTATGTATGTCTGTGTGTGTCTGTATGTATGTCTGTGTCTGTATGTCTGTGTGTGTGTGTGTGTGTGTGTGTGTGTTAGCCCTAATGAGGAGCTGGATGAGATCTCCACGGTGGATCTGAAGTTCCTGTTGTTACCTGCACTGCTGGCTGCATTGGTGATGAAGCAGGTGGGTGTGGCTCAGCGTTTGGAGCGTGTGCAGACGGCTCGTGTTCACTTCCTGAACTTCCTTAGGCTCTGTAAAGATTACAACATCAGCTCGTTCCACATGCCTCGAGATGTTCAGGCCACAGAGGAGATGTCCTCAGGTGCAGAGAATGACACACCAAGCCCCACCCACCAAGTCCAAACTGACCTCATCACCATGGCAACACAGAGACAGGCCAAAATCGAGAGGTGAGTCAGGCTGAAGTTAGCACGTGTGCACGTTTGTGTGTGTACGTGTGTGTATATATATCTATATATACTTGTTTGTGTCAGGTATAAGCAGCAGAAGCAGATGGAGCAGAAGCTGGCTGAACTCAGAGTTCTGGTGGATGGAGGTTCGGTGGATGACGAGGTGATGAGGGAGTTTTACCTGTTACAGGTGCGCAGGTGGATTACTCTCGCTCTGGAGGAAATCGAGTCCATTGACCAGGAAGTCCAGATCCTCAAGAGGATGCCTGCTCTCAATGAGGTCCTGTAGCTCTGATAACACTGTGACTGTTCATAAATGAAAGTAACAGCTGATCACTGATGATAAGAGACGAACAGAGAGAGAAAAAAACAGCTCACTTCCTTTAGCAGACATTTTACTTTGCCTTGTTTCTGCAGCTGAACTTTTCCTGCAGTGTTTCAGATTTATCTTCTGAATTTGTCTTCTAACATTTTGTCTTTTAAATGTTTTTTAAATTACAATTGTGACTATTTAAATGTTTGTAAAGTTTAAAAATCAGTGTGGAAAATGATACAGAAAACCTTGTGTTTAGGACCCAGTGTTTAGGACCCTGCGTTTAGGACCCTGCGTTTAGGACCCAGTGTTTAGGACCCAGTGTTTAGGACCCAGTGTTTAGGACCCAGTGTTTAGGACCCTGCGTTTAGGACCCAGTGTTTAGGACCCAGTGTTTAGGACCCAGTGTTTAGGACCCAGTGTTTAGGACACATCCATTAGAAGCTTATTAAAGTCTGCTTTCTGTTTCAGACTTCAGTTCAGAAACCAAGACGAGCACCAATGAAGCCCTTCATCCTCACTAAAGACGCAATGCAGGCCAAGTATGTGTGTATGCACGTGTGTGTATCTGTGTGTGTACACGTGTGTGTATGTGTGCATGTTTGTGTGTATGTATGCACTTTTGGACGTGTATGCGTGTGTACGTGTTTGTGTGTATGCACGTGTGTGTGTGTGCATTTATGTGTGTGCGTCTGTGTGTGTGTGTGTGTGTGTCTGTGTGTGTATGCACGTGTGTGTGTGTGCGTTTGTGTGTGTATGCACGTGTGCCTTTGTGTGTGTATGCACGTGTGTGTGTGCGTTTGTGTGTGTATGCACGTGTGTGTGTGCATTTGTGTGTGTATGCACGTGTTTAAACACTGATTCAGTTGCGTTATCAAAACCTGGCTGCTGAGCCGCTGCTGTGTGCTCTGTGTTGAGTGCTCTGTGTTGAGTGCTCTGTGTTGAGTGCTCTGTGTTGAGTGCTCTGTGTTGAGTGCTGAGTGCTGAGTGCTCTGTGCTGAGTGCTCTGTGCTGAGTGCTCTGTGCTGAGTGCTCTGTGTTGAGTGCTCTGTGCTGAGTGCTCTGTGTTGAGTGCTCTGTGTTGAGTGCTGAGTGCTCTGTGCTGAGTGCTCTGTGCTGAGTGCTGAGTGCTCTGTGCTGAGTGCTCTGTGCTGAGTGCTCTGTGCTGAGTGCTCTGTGCTGAGTGCTCTGTGCTGAGTGCTCTGTGCTGAGTGCTGAGTGCTCTGTGCTGAGTGCTGAGTGCTCTGTGCTGAGTGCTGAGTGCTCTGTGTTGAGTGCTGAGTGCTCTGTGCTGAGTGCTGAGTGCTCTGTGTTGAGTGCTCTGTGCTGAGTGCTGAGTGCTCTGTGCTGAGTGTTCTGTGCTGAGTGCTCTGTGTTGAGTGCTCTGTGTTGAGTGCTCTGTGCTGAGTGTTGAGTGCTGAGTGCTCTGTGTTGAGTGCTGAGTGCTCTGTGCTGAGTGTTGAGTGCTCTGTGTTGAGTGCTCTGTGTTGAGTGCTCTGTGTTGAGTGCTCTGTGTTGAGTGCTCTGTGTTGAGTGTCAGTTACTGATCTCACAGCAGGTTTACAACAGAAGTGTGATGATGCTGCAGTGAATCAGACGAGTCAGAGTTTATCTGATCTGCAGTCTGTTGTTTCAGATTTAACACTTTACTCCTGATGTTTATAGAAATCAGGTTTATAGTCATGAACTTACAAGGTTGTGTGTGTGTGTGTGTGTGTGTGTGTGTGTGTGTGTGTGTGTGTGTGTGTGTGTGTGTGTGTGTGTGTTTCAGGGTATTTGGTGCAGGATATCCCAGTCTTCCCACCATGACAGTAGACGACTGGTATGAACAGCACAGAATGAGAGGATGTTTACCTGACCAAGGCATCCCTCAGAGGACAGGTATACACACACACACACACACACACACACACACACACACACACACACACAGTGGTTAAACCCTCTTTAGAGACTACACCTAGACATAAAACAACCCTTCAGTGAGACGTCATGTTATCATTGAGAGATAATCAGTTACTGAAGGGTGTTTGTTTGTGTAGTGGATGTGGACGCAGAGGACCGAGAGAAAGAGGAAAAGGAGAGGAAGGAGGAAGAGGATGATGAAGAAGCTTTACAGAAGGCGAGAGACTGGGACAACTGGAAAGACACACACCGTCGAGGATACGGCAACCGCCAGAATATGGGCTAGAAGCGTACACACACACACAGTGGAGACAGTCTCCAAGTGACTTACACACATTCACCTGACTCTGAAATAAACGTTTTCAGTTGATTTGTGTGTGTGTGTGTGTGTGTGTGTGTGTGTGTGTGTGTGTGTGTGTACTGGGTTACTCAGAAATTAAACTCAAATGGAATAAGTACTTCGGATAAACACATTTACTGAGAAATGTCTGAAGAACTGGACACCTTCAAACTCATTAAACTTAAAAAACTGCTCGGCTTTGTGCTCCAGATGAATATGCTAATGAGAGTCCCGCCCCATAATGCTAATGAGAGTCCCGCCCCATAATGCTAATGAGAGCCCCGCCCCATAATGCTAATGAGAGCCCCGCCCCATAATGCTAATGAGAGTCCCGCCCCATAATGCTAATGAGAGTCCCGCCCCATAATGCTAATGAGAGCCCCGCCCCATAATGCTAATGAGAGTCCCGCCCCATAATGCTAATGAGAGTCCCGCCCCATAATGCTAATGAGAGCCCCGCCCCATAATGCTAATGAGAGTCCCGCCCCATAATGCTAATGAGAGCCCCGCCCCATAATGCTAATGAGAGTCCCGCCCCATAATGCTAATGAGAGCCCCGCCCCATAATGCTAATGAGAGCCCCGCCCCATAATGCTAATGAGAGCCCCGCCCCATATGGAGTGAATAAATACATTGATCTGGTTTAAAGCTCCCTGAAGCTGCTGTGCTGCATCATGACTGTCTCTGCGCTCTACAGACTCCACCTCAGAACTCCAACACTGTGCTGTAATGACTGTGGGACACAAAATCTGCTCCTTTCATTTAGTTTTTATTCAGTGTGAAGAAATGAGCACAGACAAGACAGGATTATATAAAAGTCAACAATCAACAGAACCTCAAGTTTGCCATGAAACATTTCTGATAATTGTTATTATTAAAATATATGAAACAGACAGAATAATAAATTTAAACAGGTCAGAAACACCAGAGTGAGGTGTGTGTGAGACGAGAGGGCGGTCAGTACAGGCGGCCGATCTGAGCTCGAGGGAACACACTACAATATGCTGGAGCACTGAAGGGCGGGGCAGGGGGCGGAGCCATCGTCTAAAACGTTTATAAATATAAAATATAATGCATAAATATAATGTACAAAGACAAGCATCAATATCATAACAGTTTTAACACTCACAGGTACTAATGTGTGTTAGACACAGACAGACAGACAGAGTAACAGACAGAGTAACAGAGTGACAGACAGACAGAGTGACAGACAGACAGAGTAACAGACAGACAGTAACAGACAGACAGAGACAGACAGACAGAGTAACAGACAGACAGAGTAACAGACAGAGTAACAGACAGACAGTAACAGACAGAGACAGACAGACAGAGTAACAGAGTGACAGACAGACAGAGTAACAGACAGAGTAACAGACAGACAGAGTAACAGACAGACAGAGTAACAGACAGAGTAACAGACAGATTAACAGAGTGACAGACAGACAGAGTGACAGACAGACAGAGTAACAGACAGAGTTACAGACCTGCGCCTCATAAGATTGAGGTGAATGTGGCTGGTTGTACAGTTGAGCAGACACATTTTGCTCCTCATACGGATTCCTCGCACTAGAATACAGATTATTGGGCACTTGAGCCTGATCCCTGCCCCTTGTGTAGCTACAACACACACACACACACACACACACACACACACACACACACACACACACACACACACACACATGCCCCACTCATTCACTGTACAACTGTAAGTGTGTGTGTTGTGTGTGTGAGAAGGAGAGAGAGACGTGTGTTGTACCTATACTGTTGTCGAGGAGCTCCCACTGGTGGTTCACCAATGTGTGTTTTATCTGAAACACTGCGTGCGCGCACACACAAACACACAAACACACACATGAACACACACACACACACACATGAACACATACACAAACACCTTAATGGATTTTAAAAATGAAAAATACCTGCAAAAATTTGTAAAATCATCCCGAAAATAATACAGCAAGGCCACCTCCTCCAACACACACACACACACACACACACACACACACAGCAGTCACCTGTATGGACGAGGAAATAACATGGGAACGCCCATCTGTACTGGCATGAGGCCATGACCAGGAGGAGGATGAGGGGTCCGGGTGCTCAGAGGAGACTTAAACAGAAGAGAGAGAATCATAAAGACCAGGTCTCTCACACACACACACACACACACACACACACACACACACATCGTGGTGTGTATCTGTGTATATTATTTCCCTGATGATCAGCACTGTGTTTATTGAGGAAATGAAAATGTTTATGATCATAAACAGTGTAAAATATGGTTCAGTTCTACATCCATCCAAAACTCTACACTGATAACAAATAAGCAGTTTAATGTAGAACAGATCCACAGTGTTCTGTCACCATCACACACAACACCTAGAGTCAGCAGGGGGATCAGTTCAAATCCACCGAGAGGATCCTAGAACCAGTGGGATTTAAATGATCAGATGAACTTCAGCAAATCTCACAAACAAAGTCTGAATCTTGGTCAAAGCTGTTTATAAGCCAAGAGCTGAAGTCTTCTGTGTGTGAGATCCTGCAGCTCCATGGGATGCGGCTCAGCTTTCAGACAGGAGTCTGAGCGGAAAAACACAGTCTGGGTAATGAACCCATGACCTGCTGGAATAAACTGTAAGAGACCATGACACCTGTATGGAACTGGTTGAGATTGCAGATGGATTAGTGTTGTTTTGACTCTGGTCTTTTACAGACTACTCTCGTGTATAAAGTTTCAAAAATCCATCATTTCCTCCTGGAAACTACATAAATCTGAGTTTAGTATTTGTCCAAAGTGGGACTGAAGAGAGGAAGATGATACCAGAGTAGAACAATCCCAAAACATCTCTTCTCTGGTTTAGGATGTTAAGCTACATCTCTTATCTGACCTCCACCTGTGTTCCTCAGAGGTGAGATGTTTAGTGTTCTGGTTAGAGCACTGAATCTGGACCATCTCCTCCTCCATGAAACACTTCACCTGCTTTCCCTGTGAGACTAAATTCCAATAAGCACCACCTCCTAGAGTGGATTCGTGTGTGTGTGTGTGTGTGTGTGTGTGTGTAGTGTCACAGACTCTGGTGTGTTTGAGAGCCCTGGTGAGGTGGAGAGGGAGTTTAGTGTGTATGTGATTTAATAATAAACAACTCACCTCCAAGTCAGATGCAAAAATAACTCGGGGGGACAAAACATGTCCTGGAATATTGGTGAGTTCATTCCCTGCTCTGGAACGAACACACACACACACACACACACACACACACACACACACACACAAGAATGATATGCAGTGTTAATCTGATTGTCCCTGTTATCCATTTCCACAACGGTTGTGTGTGTGTCTGGGGGTCGGGGGGATGGGGGGGGGGGGTGTCCCTGACCTGTGGCTCTTGCTGGATTTCCCAAATCTGTGTGCGAGGTGAACAGAGACTCCGATCACAAACGCCAGCACAACTCCAGGAAGCGTCGCTACAAGGGCAAAGGACAACGTCGTCCATTTCTGAGAGCAGCTCTTCCCCAGATAAAACTCATCAATATAATTTTTACACCTAAACACAACAACAAATAAAGGACATTTTATTAGTGTCATCTGATCAATAATCAATCCCTCACTTCATCAACACACACACTGACTGGTGACGGGTTACAGACTGTTTACCTGCAGTAAGGAGTTTGTGTCTTACAGTAGCACTGACTGACAGCTAAATTACAGGTCCAGGGTTCTGGGCAAGGATTAAAGTCTTCTATCTGTTTACAGATTTCTATAGAAACACACACACACACACACACACACACACACACACACACACACCAATCTAACATTTACATATTCTGTTTCTCTTATCTACTCTTATTGTTAATATTCACAAAGTAAAGACAGAAGAATTAAGTGATTATGATGCTGATTAAGTTGTTTAACAAATCTGTACACACACACACACACACACACACACACACACACTTACCGTTCCTGTCCCCCTGTCCAACTGCACTACAGAAGAATGCAGCAATAAAACACACACACACAAAAACAAGCATCTCGAACAAACGCATACACTCACTGTGGGGGTTAATACACACTCAGAGTCCTTTGAGTAATACTCTGGCATTTATGACTCACACACACACACACACACACACACACACACACACACACACACACACACACACACACACACACACACACACACACACACACCTGACCAATAAGAAAACAATGAGGCCAATAAGGAAAGAAATTTTCCTGCCCTTTGTTATTTAAACACTTGTCTAGAAGTGAATAGTAAATCAGTTGTGTGTAAACTCAGTGACATTAGAAAATTCATCTGAGGTCAAAGAGCCATTAGAACACAAGCTTGTGGTGACGACCCCGGGGCGGTGACTTACACGACACCGGGGCGTTGACTTACACGACACCGGGGCGTTGACTTACACGACACCGGGGCGGTGACTTACACGACACCTGGGCGTTGACTTACACGACACCGGGGCGTTGACTTACACGACACCGGGGCGGTGACTTACACGACACCGGGGCGGTGACTTACACGACACGGCGGCGGTGACTTACACGACATTGGGGTGGTGACTTACACGACACGGCGGTGGTGACTTACACGACACGGCGGCGGTGACGGACACGACATTGGGGCGGTGACTTACACGACACGGCGGCGGTGACGGACACGACATTGGGGCGGTGACTTACACGTCATCGGGGCGGTGACTTACACGACATCGGGGCGGTGACTTACACGACACGGAGGCGGTGACTTACACGACATCGGGGCGGTGACTTACACGTCATCGGGGCGGTGACTTACACGACACGGCGGCGGTGACTTACACGACATCGGGACGGTGACTTACACGACACGGCGGCGGTGACTTACACGACATCGGGGCGGTGACTTACACGACACGGCGGCGGTGACTTACACATCGGGGCGGTGACTTACACGACACGGCGGCGGTGACGGACACGACATTGGGGCGGTGACTTACACGACACGGCGGCGGTGACTTACACGACATCGGGGCGGTGACTTACACGGCACGGCGGCGGTGACTTACACGACACCGGGGCGTTGACTTACACGACACCGGGGCGGTGACTTACACGACACCGGGGCGGTGACTTACACGACATCGGGGCGGTGACTTACACGACACGGCGGCGGTGACGGACACGACATTGGGGCGGTGACTTACACGACACGGCGGCGGTGACTTACACGACATTGGGGCGGTGACTTACACGACACGGCGGCGGTGACGGACATGACATTGGGGCGGTGACTTACACGACATCGGGGCGGTGACTTACACGACATCGGGGCGGTGACTTACACGACATCGGGGCGGTGACTTACACGACATCGGGGCGGTGACGGACATGACATTGGGGCGGTGACTTACACGACATCGGGGCGGTGACTTACACGACATCGGGGCGGTGACTTACACGACATCGGGGCGGTGACTTACACGACATCGGGGCGGTGACTTACACGACATCGGGGCGGTGACTTACACGACATCGGGGCGGTGACTTACACGACACGGCGGCGGTGACTTACACGACATCGGGGCGGTGACTTACACGACATCGGGGCGGTGACTTACACGACATCGGGGCGGTGACTTACACGACACCGGGGCGGTGACTTACACGACACCGGGGCGTTGACTTACACGACACCGGGGCGGTGACTTACACGACACCGGGGCGGTGACTTACACGACACCGGGGCGGTGACTTACACGACACGGCGGCGGTGACTTACACGACATTGGGGTGGTGACTTACACGACACGGCGGTGGTGACTTACACGACACGGCGGCGGTGACGGACACGACATTGGGGCGGTGACGGACACGACATTGGGGCGGTGACTTACACGACACGGCGGCGGTGACGGACACGACATTGGGGCGGTGACTTACACGACATCGGGGCGGTGACTTACACGACACGGAGGCGGTGACTTACACGACATCGGGGCGGTGACTTACACGTCATCGGGGCGGTGACTTACACGACACGGCGGCGGTGACTTACACGA